>NC_081185.1:68323155-68466626 GCF_029867415.1 Vicia villosa | reverse complement strand
ATCAAAATCACAATGACCTGGAGATTTATTTTCTCAATCAAGATACTCCAAATAGCATAAATCATGTTCATACATCATGTATCATAGTAAATTCATACATAACATACATACGCCTCATTGCATATGCATAACACTCTCATTCATGTCAAAAATAAACACTACAATACAGGCATCACGACAATGCATAAAACTAATGTTCCTTTTTTAGGCTATTCCTACAAATCAAGTGAACATTATCTTCTAGATATAGTGCAGAGATAATCAAATAAACAATTTAATTCTGACACTCATTCAAGACAGAGATTTAGTTCTGACACTTAATTTTGGATATTTTCCAGAGATAGTTCATAGATAATCAAAACAGAGATTTAATTCTGATGCTTAATTTTGGATATTCTTCGAGAGATAGTTCAGAGATAATCAAAACAGAGATTTAATTCTGATACTTAGTTCCAGATATTCTTCCAGAGATAGTTCAGAAATAATCAAGACAGAGATTTAATTCTGATACTTAGTTCCGGATATTCTTCCAGAGATAGTTCAGAAATAATCAAGATAGAGATTTAATTCTGATACTTAGTTCTGGATATTCTTTCAGAGATAGTTCAGAAATAATCAAGACGAAGATTTTGTTCTTATACTTAGTTCCGGATATTCTTCCAGAGATAGTTCAGAAATAATCAAGACCAAGATTTAATTCTGATACTTAGTTCCGGATATTCTTCCAGAGATAGTTCAGAGATAATCAAGACGAAGATTTAGTTCTGATACTTAGTTCCGGGTATTCTCCAGAGATAGTTCAGAGATAATCAAGACAGAGATTTAATTATGATACTTAGTTCCGGGTATTCTCCAGAGATAGTTCAGAGATAATCAAGACAATGATTTAGTTCTGATACTTAGTTTCGGGTATTCTCCATGAATAGTTCAGAGATAATCAAGAGACGAAGATCTAATTCTATCATCACGAACGGTATAGACACGATCATCTTTCCAAATTCAAAGTGAGTACTACGAACGGTGCTGACACGATAAACTTTCAAAGATCTAATTCAGTTACTACAAACGGTGCTGACACGATCGACCTTCAAAGATATAATTCTATCATCACGAATGGTGTAGACACGATCATCCTTCAAAGATCTAACTTAGTTACTATGAACGGTGTTGACTCGATCGATCTCCAACAAATACTTCTCAATACAAAGGATTCGGTCTAACGCACGACCCATCCTTCAGCCTAACGCACAGCTTTCCAGACATCTACCGATGCAATTGGATTTGGTCTAACGCACGACTCATCCTTCAGCCTAACGCACGGCTTTCCAGACATCCACCGATGCAAATTGGACCCGATCTAACGAACGACCCATCCTCTAGTCTAACGTACGACTCATCCTAAGTATATTCTTTAGATACGGTCTAACGTACGACGTATCCTGACTCTCAAGTCTATCAAGCTGGATGGCATCTTTAAGCCCATCTCAATCATACATCTCTTCCAAACACCTGGATGGCATCTTCAAGCCCATCTCCGACAAAAGTCCCTACTTCAGCTAGGGCAAATTTCTGGGTATTCTAGTGTTCAATCATCTTCTACCTTCAAATTCCGACAGGCATGCATGCCAATCTACTTCCTCCGGAATAAGAAGATTGAACAGGGGCAGCTGTCATACCCCAAAATTTGCCCACGACATTTTTATACTCAAGCTCATCAACAGTTCAAGATCTAAGTGGATGCACACTCTCTAAAACAAACAACCCACAATCAGGGTTTTTGCTTCTCTTCAAGAAAAATCAAGTTTTGACGATTCAAGTGGGCCTCATAACCTCTCATATGCCTCAAGGGATCATCATGCCAATTTTCAAGCTCTGATTCAAAAGATTGCTCACCCAATGGCCCAAATGATCAATAATAGACTAGTTGACCTAAAAGTCAAACTATGGTCAAAGGACAGTCAAAACTCCTGATTTTTTGTCAACAATCTTATTTAGAAGTATCATTCACCATTTGATCAAGGATTGATCATGGTTCATCAAGAAAAGATCAGAAATCAACAAAATCAAAAGTTTCTAAATTAGGGTTTTCATCGGAGAAAGTCAACTGAACTTTGACCAGCTATAACTCCTACATGCAACATCAAAAATTTCTCATTCAAAGCTCATTTTGAAGGAAATTGAATTCTCTACAATTTTGTCTCTCACATACCAAGTCCAAAAATGCTTCATTTGAGAGATATGGATCAAAACATTATAGGTCCATTTTGAAAGTCAACCAAGAGCAGTTTTTTGTCAGAGCCCATACCATCAAGATAAATTATTCAAATGGAAAAAAGCTTCCAGAGTGGCTTGTAGAGGACATCTTGAGGTTTCCAAAAAGTCCTAGAACTCCTTCATATCTTAAAAATTGAGGGAGATATGCCTTGTCAAAGTTGGTCAATTTTAAGAGAAAAAATGTGAAACAAAAGGCTTCAAATTGAATTTTCTTGCAAAGGGACCCAATCTTTTTTGGCCCAATATTCATCCTTATGATATCCAAGGCCCTGAATTCAATTGCCACGAATTATTGAATAATATTTGATTTTATTTGAATTTTTATTTACTTAAAAAACCAAATAATCAAAAATTATGAGAAGGATTTGATGTGATTTTGATTTCCAATCATAATCAATCAAATAAACATCATATTTTTCACTTAAAGTCGTGCAAACAAGATTGGATTCAATAGGATTGAAATTGGAACCAAATTAGAAAGATTGCATTCATGAATCAAGCAAATTCCAATCTCTTTAATTCACCAATATTTGATTCAATTTCTGAACCCTAATCATTCTACTATATATATATATATATATATATAAACTTGGCAGACCTAGAGAGAAAAAAAAGGGGGGAGGAGAGACTAGGGTTCTCAAGGTTGAAAAGGATGCAAAAACTAGGGCAAGCATAAAATATTCATGGCAGCCAATCTTAATCGATCCCAAGCATCATATTATCTTCCTGAGGTGATATACGGTAAAAGTGCATCATTAAACCAAGCCTATGTCGTCCAGATGGTTGTAGCACATTCTTCATCTTCATGAACATATAAATTCTTATATCATGCATGTTAATTAATTTTAATAGAATCTAACCATATACTTGTGTTTGTTATGATGTTTGGGGTCCATTAGAGTCATTGTTATGAAGTTCTAATACAGGAAGGAGAAATCACCATTGTTGAAGCTCCAAGCTTCAACTCTCGCGTTTTTGCGGTTGCAGGCCCCATACGTCAAAAATATTAACACCACTGGATTTGCAATGATCGAATTAGGTGGTCTGGGCGATTTAATGCTTTGTTTAACGTTAATATGCGAGTGTTGATTTTTCAGAATGCGGGCCACGAAATGTTTACCAGGAACTGTAGCAAATCCATAGAAAAATCGCAACCATTCTGATGGAGAAGAGGATGAACAGAAAAGAGGATTTCGTGACCACACACGTCGCTCGTTGATTGGACGGTCAAAGCTTCAATTCCTCTCTCCACTCCCCATTGGACAGCCAATATTCCAGCTCTTTCTCTCTCCACGCGACGGGCTCATTCCAATAACCCTGGGCCCACTTTTGATTACTCTTTGAATTTTCCGTTTAATGTTTATTAATGTATTAAATAGGCTTGCTGTCGCAGGCTCGCGAAAATGAATAGAGTCGCCACCAATATATTTATCCCATAAAGGGAAAGGAATATCAGAAAACCTAAGATGAATAAGAACGAGGTCTTTCGACCAGAGATAAGGTACGGGAGTCGGTTACGCAAGGGGAAGGTACTAGCACCCCTCACGCCCATTGTACTCGATGGTATCCACCTATGTTTGTTACTATCTAAAGGGTTTATAAATCTAAAGCTTAATGCTAAGAGAATGCATGCAAATGAAAGAAGAAGAAACACGGGAAAAAAGGTTTATAAATAGTTGTGCTCGCTTAGGCCCCGTGACCCAATGCCTACGTATCCTTTCCAGGAATCATAGCGCCGTAGTTTGGCTCACATGTTTTTGTTTGTTTTTGTGTTTTTTAGTGGACGGAGTTACATTCGCAATCTAGCGTCAGGATAGCAGCTCGTTGAGTGGAGTCTTATGCGTTACCAGTCTTCGATCGAAAGGAAGCAACATGTCCAATTAAGAATGCCCTGAAGGCAAGAGAGAGAAGAGAGTTTGAGCGTTTCAAGTGGCACCCTTAAGCAAGGGAGACTCGAGTTACTCTTTGGTTTGTGTTTTTTATGATTGGGAATTTCCACTCAAGTGATTCCCTTAAGCAAGGGAGACGAGAGCTTCCATTCTCTTTTTATTAGTCTGGCCTTTATTAAGCATTTTTTAGGTATTTTCTTTGTATCTTTTAAGGGAATTAAAATCAAGCATTTGTTAAGTGTTTTAAAGTTGGAAAGGAAAAGAAACTAGCCTAAATGAAAACTAGCCTAATATTGAAATGGGAACTTCTAAGTCCTAATGTTATCATGGTTTCTACCTAATGTTAGGAGTTAAGGAGACATGAAAATAAAGTCACAAATTAGAAGTTATAAGTAGGATACATGAGCGAAATTGAGTAAGCATACAATGGTACAAAATTATACACAAGCATGAAGTAGCAAGTCAAAAACATAGTACAAAAATGAATTAAAAATACTACTATTTTTATATTGATTTTTATGGGAGAAATTGAATTACAAATCAAGTAAAAGACTAAAACAATTAGCCTACAACTAATATTTTTTATGAATATTTTTATATGTCAAAAATTGTGCATCAAAGTCTAAGAATGATAGGAAAAATTAGTTTTTATCACCTAAAAGAAAAATGGTAAAAAGCTAAGAATAACCTAAAATTAAATAGTCTTAAAAGGATATACATGGGGTGAAATCTGAAATTATAGGGGCAAAGAACACATGGGGCGCAGGGCCCAAAGGTGATTATTGTTGCTGAGTTTGTTTACCAAAAAGAAAGCCCTGGGGGGTGTAAGATCAAAATGATGGTGCAAATAGCGGGCGCTGGGCCCAGAGCGTTGGCCCAGCAGATTTTTGTTATAGATTTTCTTAGATGCCAAAAAAGATGCCATGGGCCGCAGGGGGTGAACTCAGAAATTCGGTGGCCCAGAGGTTTTCTTGGATTTTTATAACTAAATCATATTTTTGTGTTAATCTTCACTAACCAGAACTTATGGCCCTTAATTAACCAAATTTGATGCTAATTAAAAGAGAAAATTTTGATTAATTAAAAAAAGGGATTAAGTTAGTTGTGACCCTTCATGTTCATTTCGCCCGAACCCCTCTCTTTCTCGTGACTCTCTCACTCTCACTCTTATGGACGACGACGCGATTTCCGGCGGACAAACACCGCCCTCGCCACCACCAATCCTCTTGAACTCACGACCTCTAAACATATACCTAACCTAAAAACTGCTCTGAGTTCGAATCTACAATCAAATTTTCTGAAAGGGAGTCTCACATGTTCGAATCGGAGAAAGGGAAGAACGAACCCTAGGTTTGAAATCGGAAGTTAAGGAGGTAACATCTGAGGATTTTCACAATTAGGAGATGGAGTGGATCGACAACAACGAATATAACAAGATATCGCTCATGTTTCAAAGTGGAAGATGAAGGAAATCGAACTTACCTGGATCGGAAGACACGTGTGTGATGGCGAGAATACCAGCTAGCTTGGCGAAATAAACGCGATCTTCAGGTAATTAACCGACTGCGCGCTTCTCGTTCTTCCCCTTCTTCTTCTTCTATTCTTCACTTTTATTTTCTGAAATTCATGACTATGAGCGATTATTGAGAATTTTGTTGCGGTAGATTCAGGGAGTGATCGAGAGATTTGAGGGTTGAGGAGGAGGTTTAGCTCTGTAGATCAGAGTCTCAGAGATTGAGACTCCATCAACAATGGAAATTGAGCTTTAGTGAGAGGGTGAGAGTGATGAATTGCAGAGAAGGTGAGGTTGGTGATAAATTGCTGGTGGTGTGAGGAATGGTATAGAGGCAGAGAAAAGGAATGGTGGAGGATTGAAGATGGTGGAGAGGGTATGGAAATGGTGGAGGATGTGGTGAGGTCTTGGCTGAGCTCAATTGATAAGAGCTTAAGATGTTGAAGCTCTATCAATGGTGGATTTGTGAGCTTTTAGTGGAGATAAGGGAGAGAGATGAATGGAGAATCAATGAAATGAAGAAGGTGATGAATGAAGCGTGTAACCCTGAGATTGGAGGTGATGTTCTGTTTATATAGGTGAGTTGGTTGATGGATTCAGTTAGAGGGAAGAGATTCCGAGCCCTTGGATTGAAAGGATTCTGTTATGAGATTAAGGGTGAGAGATTGAGTTGGTTATTGTTCTGTTTTTGGTAGTTAAAATTCTGTTAGCTGTTGTTTATATGTTGGGGATTCGGTTAGGGGTTACCAAAGTTAGTTATGAATAGGTTTGATTTTGTTAGAATAGTTAGGGTGAGTTAGAAGTTAGTTACTTTCCGTTACAAACCGTTTTTTCTGTTATTGATGGTTAGGATAGTTGGTTACAAATCTGTTAGGTTAGTTTTGAATGGAAACTGAATTCTGTTATGGCAGTTACAAGGGGTTTTGACAGTTAAGGATTAGTAGTTAGGAGGTTTAGTTAGTTAGGTGCTGGAATTTTGTAGGTTGAAATGTGTGTATGTAAGTGTGTGGATCTGGCTTGTGCGTGTTGTAGGTTAAAGTTGTATGGTAATGATGGTGAGAATAGGCTGAACTGGAATTTCTTTTGACAGGTCCTTGCTTTTGTAAACTGAATAATATGAAAGGATTTGGGTTAGTGTGGTATGTTATGGTTTGAGTTTGGCTGCTGGCTATGGTTTTGTGTGACTGTTAACTCATGGGAATAAAAAAGGGCTGCTGTAGTAATTTAAATGTGTATGATTATTGGCTGTCGTGGGTTAGGTTTTTATGGACTGAATGGGTAACCTATGAATATAAACGTACATGAGTTCGAGTGGGGCTGCAGCACTGTTATGATGCTGTGGGTAAAAAGGCTTGGTTAGTAAAAATCTTGCTGGCTATTTATTGAAAGTTAGTAATTGGATGTGTTTATGTGTGTATGTGGGTTCAACACAGGGCTATTTTGTTGTAGCTTGTATGTACGTGAAACGGATAGTGTGAATTGATAATGAAGCCGTGATAATTAATTAAGGCTTCTTGTGTTAAATTAGCCTCGGTATGGAACTGACTTGAATTCTTTTTCCTTTTTCTGAACTGATGCATGATAGAGACCCGAGTACAAGAGATATAGGAAAAGGGCTATTATTGTAATAAAGAGTATGGTGAGGTTATTTGGTAAATAATGAGTGGGGTAGGCTGCTTAGTTGGCAAGTTTGTTATGCCTCTTAGTATATAGAGTGAGGCGAGGGAGTGTGAGATCATTATGGAAGATTATAGTTTGTTATGGACAGTGGGCTTCTTGCCTCTGTAGGAGAGCTTTGCTCGGTGGGCATTAGGATATTCATCCTCTTGCATTTATCTTTCAGTTTCAGAAATAATACACTATTTCTCATATTTTGTGCTTTTTAATCCATTTCTTCTATATTCTCTAAGTTGCGGATTTTCGGGTTCGCAACAATGGTCCGACCTGCCGGATCCGACGGAGAGCCAGTGATGTCGATGAAGGTGGTTCCAAGATTTGACGGAACAGAAAATGGTTATTGGTGGCTAATCCAGTTAGATCGGTATTTTGAGGCAAACACTCGGCTTAGTGAAGAAAGAAAGGTGGGATGGGTGACTGCATTTGGGTTGAGTGGAGATGCTTTTAACTGGTGGCTCTCTTGGAAGAAAGGTAAACAAGATGTCACGTGGAAGACTTTTGAAATGGCTTTCATTATAAAGTTCATCCCAGATCTGTGGGAGATGATGGAATCTGCAGAAGTTGAGAAGGAAGAAAGCCATGGATACGTTCTGAATGAAACTCCTGAGAACCATACAAAGTCAAAAGATGGCGAGAATGAATCGGTGCTAAAGGTGATGAACAATACCGGAGAAGTCGAGACTAGCAATGAATTACGAAGGTTAACACCTCAGCCAGAAAAGATCGTGGAGATTGTGACAGAGACGATAGAAGTGGATGAGGTACAAAGAGGAAAACATCAGGTGTTTGTGTTTGAGCCACTTCCGTCCCCGGAACCGCCGAACTTGGATTCACTGATTAAGATTTTACTCGAACCAAAGCCACCTGATATACTCTCGCCGGAATTACGTCCGTCAGAAACGCGGGACTCTGATCAACTCGCGACAACACTGCCACGGAGAGAACCGCCAAGAAAGCCACCAGACGATGATGTGGTGTTTTTCTCAGTGCCACCGAAACCTCCGGAACGGCAGAACATTTGTTCGAATGATGGGGCACTAGATCAAAAATCACCTTGGAAACAAATACAAGAAGAAAGATTCCAAATGACCCGGGTGTTGCATCGTCGGAAAATACATACGTCGCTGCCGGTCGTTGGTTCATTTGTGGTATTTGATTCTAACCGCCATACGACGGTGAGTGAAATAAGCGTATCTGTTCAAAAGTTTTGGGAGAAGCTAGGGGTAGAATGGGTAATTGGGAAGTTTAATACTTCTTTTAACCTAATGAGTCTTACTTTTACATTTGAGGTGGTTAAAATTACCACGTGGGCTGGGATATGGAAATTTGACCCGGTTGAAAACCTTTGGGTACAAAAAAAATGGGGCCCAGATATGTTGGTTAAAATGAAAATAGTAGATCATTTCTCTAAGAACTTCTCTGTGCACGACAAAAGGGCATTTGATAACCAATTTCAAGGTGTACTCTCACAAGATTCAATTTAAGAGAGAGTGGTGATTGATAACTTGCAAGCTGCGTTTACTCTCATGCATTTTGCCGACGTCTCCAAGTCTCCAGTATGTGTGTCGCCGCTACCCAAGATGTCGGCGTCTCATTTTCTCCTGCAATCTTCTATGCATGCTTCCTCTAAAAGCACGTTGTTGCATCTCCATGCCACTATAGAGCCTATTGTTGTGACTTTATCGTTGGCACCTCCGGTCATTGATTTAGTCCCTCCACAGTTTGAGGTGTTGGATGTTAATTTAATTGCCAAAGTCAGGTGGTCGCTGTTGAAGAAACCACCATTAACACATGATTTTGAAGATCTGATTCTTAATCCAACTAGTTGTGATATGAGGAATGAGTTACTATCAGAAGAGTCTTTGCCTAAAAGGAAGGAAGGGAGGGCTTGGTTATTATTTTTGTTTGTGTCAGAGGTAAGCAATTCTGATTACTTAGTTTACCTAGTAGGTCTGCATTCATACAGTGGCAACACTACAACATCCCCTGAACCAAGTATATTAAAGGTGGTTGACTTTAACCTCTGTTGCTTCTTTCTGACTTTCATGGGAGTATATAATTGTTTATCTAGTGTAATAGAATTCGGGGATGGGCTTTACGCAGCAGCATTTTTGATAAAGGTTTTGGAGGTTTCTTTCTTTTATACATCTAAGTTGACCAATGAATTTATGCTATGTAACAACAAGAGAATGACACCTGTTCTTCAGTTTGAGAATTTTGCAATGGAGGATTTAATAAATGGTGTGATCTTGTCCTTAAGAATTGCAAAGAAATCAATAATTGATATATTGGAGGTTTCAAATGGGTTTGCTCTTGTGTCAATATTCAATATTCAAAGTACTTGGAAGGAAATGATAACAGTGGGTAGAAATAATGGAGACTATGAGTTTTGTTTTGAAATGATATTGGGAAACCCAAAAACTTTGATCATACAATGGGATCTAGGGAAGTTCAATATTATGAAGGTAGTTACTGTTTGCGAATGCTATTGGAGGAACTTACTCACTTTCTGCAACGGGCTTAATTTTGTATATGATAGGGGAAAGATTTGGAATTCCCTCAAGCACTTATGTTGGTGTATCATTCATAAGCATATGCAAAAAGTCTCTTCCACTGACTGCATTTATCCAAGACAAGGATCATCAGATAATGAGAGGATAATGTCATTGTATTACTCGGTGCCGGTCCGGCAATGGGACCCAGGAGAGCTCAATTTTCCTATGGCAGTTACAACTTGTGACTACTGCTGGAATGGTTTGCTTAATGGAGGCAAGTTTGATGGATGCAAATTTCAACCTTGGGGACAAGGTTGTTTTGAAGGGATGGGTATTGATAGAGACCCGAGTACAAGAGATATAGGAAAAGGGCTATTATTGTAATAAAGAGTATGGTGAGGTTATTTGGTAAATAATGAGTGGGGTAGGCTGCTTAGTTGGCAAGTTTGTTATGCCTCTTAGTATATAGAGTGAGGCGAGGGAGTGTGAGATCATTATGGAAGATTATAGTTTGTTATGGACAGTGGGCTTCTTGCCTCTGTAGGAGAGCTTTGCTCGGTGGGCATTAGGATATTCATCCTCTTGCATTTATCTTTCAGTTTCAGAAATAATACACTATTTCTCATATTTTGTGCTTTTTAATCCATTTCTTCTATATTCTCTAAGTTGCGGATTTTCGGGTTCGCAACAATGCAGGTAATCCCGATTTGATGTTGTTAAAATAGAAAGCAGCCGAGTTATCAACAGCAGATGCACACTTGTATCCAAGCCTTTTAGACTTGATTTGAGGGAGCCAACTAAATGCGTAAAGGTGTTTGTGTCCAAGCTCAGGATGAAAGTGGGGTGGCTGTAGAACGAACCTCCAAGAATGCAAAATAAGCCCTTGTTAGCTTTCGATACACCAATATATCAGACCTGGGAATTAACAACGTCATCTTTAGAGCAGCAACAAAGCCTTGTCATCATATAACTCAAACACACCAAATTCTACATAGTTTTCCTAAGAGGGCTCCTGATAGTATTGTTAAACATATCCATGTTCTTTTGTACTTGTATGATGCAAAGGATACATATAACTCTTTGGTGGAAGCTTGACATTTTCAGATGGAACGTATGGAACTATGACATGTATTGATGTGATGGATTATGAATGTAACAAGTTACTTTGAAACTCAGTTGTAAGGCATTTGGATTTCCTTCAAATAAAACTGAACTTCTACCGTCCGCTCCATTTCTTTTGAATTTATATATTAAATCTTTCTCTGCTTTTTGCAACTTAATCCCATAGCACCAACGAAACCTTAACTTGCAAAAAATATCGAAGTTAATGGCGCATAAGCACAAGTAATAACATGGATCAACCTTTGTCTGGCGGATAAGCCCAAGTATTGAGATATAGCCTAAGACCAAACCCTATAAATTCAATGGGCAACCGCAAACATAAAGAAGCGCATCTCTTTTTATGAGTAAGAAATCAACTGTCCAGGTTCATAGCTTTTGAATAGAGCCCAATAGAATGGCGTAATGAAATGACATACCACCTGAGATGACCATATCAACAGAATACCTTGAAGAGAAACCCCTAAGGTACGACCATAATTTTGACGATCACAAGTCTAGAGAAGCAAACCTTACTCCCTGGCTCTGAGGGATCTTAATTATAAATATCTCTTACACACTGATTCAACGTCTAGTTTCGTTTTCTTTCTTTCCTTTTTTTTATGAATGCATGCTATGATGGTGACCTAAGATGCAGATGATGTTAAAGCAATAAGCCAGTTAGAAGTAAAATGATATGGGCAAATTTTAGGGTGCAATAACTACCCCTATTTAATCATCTTAAACCTGAAGGTGAGATTGGCGCTAGCCTTTCGAACATTCAAGGTAGAAGAAGATTAAATATCAAAAGAACCTGAAAATTTGCTTGATGAAAGATGGGATCCGCTGGGGAAAAGATGGTGTCAACTCCGCTGAGGAAGAAAAAGTATCGATTCTGGATTGAACAAATTAACTCTGGGTTGAAAAGGGAAAGTAGGTCAACTCTGGGTCGAAGAATAAAGGGAAGTCAACTCGGGGTTGGATAAGAGGTGAACATCAATTCTGGATTGAGAATGAAAAGGGAAATCAGTATTAGTGGGACGAGATATGGGTATCAACTCTGGGTTGAGAAAGAAAGTAAGAACATCAACTCTGGGTTGAAAACAAGAGACGAGCAATTAGGAATAACCGTCAACTCTGGGTTGAGTGGGTAAGACAAGAGATAACCGTCAACTATGGGTTGAGAGGGAGAAGAAATTAACAAGGACTAACCATCAACTCTGGGTTGAGTGGGAAAGGATAAAGGATGACCGTCAACTCTGGGTTGAGTGGGAAAAGGATAAAGGATGACCGTCCACTCTGGGTTGAGTGGGAAAAGGATCAACTCTAGGTTGAATAAAAGATAACCGTCAACTCTGGGTTGAGTGGGAAAGACAAAAGATAACCGTCAACTCTGGGTTGAGTGGGAAAAGAGATCAACAAGGAATAACCGTCAACTCTGGGTCGAGTGGGAAAGAGAAACAAGGATAACTGTCAACTCTGGGTTGAGTGAGAAAAGGAATCAATTCTGAATTTGAACAAGAGACAACCGTCAACTCTGGGTTGAGTGGGAAAAGAAGAAAAGGTAACCGTCAACTATGGGTTGAGTGGGAAAGATAATTAACTCGGGGTTAAAAGATGAAAGGAAATTAACTCTGGGTTGAACACAAAAACATCAACTCTGGGTTGAAGAAAGATGAACATGATTGACTTTGGGAGATGACACCACAATGGTAACTCTGAGTGATCCAGTGGAATGTCAATTGAATGCTTATAGAGAACCCATCTGATGAGTAACTTGGCTTATGCTTCACATGCGATGTTTGATTTATTTAATGCACTTCTGGAGATGCAATGCAATGAATTCTATATGCAGTGTACTGATTGGCTTGTCAGGGTTTCTGCTTTATGTGGGGAATAGATTAGGTGGAGTTCAGGAACTCTGTTTGATTCAAGATAGGGTGGATGCCCCTGCTTTATTGATGACTAGATCATGTGGGAGATTTCAAATGAGAATGCAATGATATGCATGATGCATGTATGACTATGGATGGAATGATTGTTTCCAAGATATAAGGAGTGGATGGAGGATGCCTTTGTGGAAAGGTCATAGCTTGAAGGATAGCCCTTGTGAAGGTGAGGTGTTTAGCTTGATTCCTCGACACTTGTCTTGATATCTGACACTTGATTGATTATCGCTAGCTTGCCCCAGCTTGTATGGTCTCTTGAGAAAGAACTTTGATAGAGCTTGAATCATGGAGATTTGAAATGGTCTGCCCCAGTGTAGATCATGGAATGAATGCCCCAGATTGAAAGGAACTACTCCACTTAATGGATTCTTTGGATATTTGCTCAGCGGATGACCAACCTTTGCCTTTGTAAGATTACTCAATGGAGTTTCAATGTTGAACTTTCCTTGGTATCAAGCACTTACTTTCAAGTTAGAGACAATTCTGTTTTGAAAAAGATAATGAGAATGCAATGCACATGTTAATCTCACAAGAAAAGCTTTATTTGTCGAAATGTTGTACTAATACTAACACAAGTGACAAGCAACATTAGGAGTCAGTTTTGACATGATTTTACAGTTTGTATGCTTTCAGAACGAACCCTGCTTCAATTAGGACTTTTGAGGGTTGTAACGTGGCCGGGTTCACGGTTTGAGAAACAAAGATAAAGGCTCAAGTTCTACTTAACCCACCCCTTCTTCGTGATGTTCTCCAGTCCTACGTTCAGCTAGTTTGACACGAGTATTCACCTTTCAGGAAGGATTGTGATGGATGAGGATCCTTTATGGTTTTGATGGAGGTGGCAGTCACCCTTTGGTGCTTTCGTTGATGATTATAACAACTCGTCCCTTCGAGGATTTTTGTTCTTGTTCTTTTGCTTTCCCTAAATTTTGCCTGGACAAAAAGTTTCTCTTGATTTTGGTTTTCGTTGTCCATCGGGATATGCCCTAATTTTTGCCTAAGTCATTTGCTTTAGAGCTTTTCTTTCTTTTTGACTTAGCGGGCTATTGTTTTTTTTCTTTTTTCTTTTTGATCATGATTCGTAACTTTCTTTTCATCATTTCTTGTCTCGTTCGGGAACAAGTTGTATGACTTTTGTGATTGACTTGAAGAAAAGGTTGTGACTGCCTTCTTCTCAGTGGATGAGAGACATCCATTGTGGATTATACTCTTCTTCTTTGTTGTGAGATATGATATATGATTGATCCTCTGATGCAATACCTGAAAGTTGAGTGCTCGGTCGCACTAACTGAAGACTACCCTGCCCCTGGTTAAGATTGAGGGTTTTGTATATTTGAAAAGAAACTACTACTCCTTAGGCTCAAAGGGTTTACGAGGGTTTCACTCCCTTATAACTCCAGTGTTTAGGAATTGAAACAATTCCTGTACATCGTCAGCAGGATCTTTGTTTCGAAAGCATACAATTGGTAGTTCATGTGTTTTAGATTTTCATCATTCTCCTTTTTTAGTCGCTTAAGACAAACGAGTGAAGTATCAATGAACATAACGACAAGATGAAATGATTTGAGAAAAACATATATATTGCATTATTTTTATTTATTCAAACAAAATGAGTTTCTTACAATGAGAAGTACTTGATAACAACGAACATAGTACAATTGAAAATACTAGAGAAATCTAAACAATGGCAAGCTTGGCCTTATTCTAATGTAAATGAAATGTTCTCTGACAAACACAAAGTTTTCATGGTCCACTGGTGGAAGCTCCATTGTGAGGTGGCATGGGATTGTTGATCACATTAGGTGCCGCAGGTGCAAACTCAATCTCTTTTGCGTCAAGCAAATCCTGAACTTTGTCTTTGAGAACTCTGCATTCTTCAGTAGTGTGACCAGATCCTCCTGAGTGAAATTCACACTTGGCATTAATCTTGTAATTTGGAGGGAGAGGGTCAGGAGGAGGCCTAGCTTCCGCTAATTGAATCAGTTTGAGATTGAGCAAGTGAGCAAGAAGTTGGCTATAAGTCATTAGTACACGATCATACACCCTTTTTGGCCTATTCTGCCTCTGTTGACCTTGTCTTTGTTGATAACCTTGTAGTGGAAACATTGTTGTTGATAAGGGACCCAAGGTTGTTGACCAACAGGTGCCACATAAGCTTGAGGAGCGGTGGCGGTCACTTGATAGCAAAGAGCTTGATCTTGAGCAGAAATAGCACTAGTCTCGCCTTCTTTCTTCTTGATGAAATTACCTTGAGGCTTCTTGTACCCATATTGATTAGCAGCAGCAGCATTGGCGGGATTCTGGATCTTACCAATTTTCAAGCCATTCTCAATTCTTTCACCAATCCTGACTAGATCGGAGAAGCCAGAAGAAACACTACCCACCATCCTTTCGTAATAGTGCCCTTGAAGAGTATTCATGAACATGTCAACCAATTCGGATTCAGAAAGTGGTGGATTAACTTGAGCAACCATTTCTCTCCACCTTTGGGCATATTCTTTGAACGTCTCATTAGTCCTTTGCACTTAATTTTGTAGTTGTAACCTAGTCGGTGCCATGTCGATGTTGTATTGTGTAATACGGTGAACTGACTTTATTAAAGAAATGTTGCGGATAGCAAGAGTCGCCACCGACTTTTATTTTATCCAATTAGGAAAGGCTAAAAGAACAGAAAAAGAACTTTTGAAAAGATTTGAGTTCGGGGGTAAGTTATACAAAGGGAAGGTGTAAGGCACCCTTTGCATCCATGGTTATCCATGGGCTCTTAATTGCTTAGCTCACTTTTGAAATGTTTGAAAAGATTTTCGAAGAAGAACTTTAGCTTGTAAATAAGCGTAGTCTTTTTGAATTTGATTTTGAAAAGAGTGGGAAAAAGATTTTGAATTACAGCAAGCAATTAGTAGCAACTACCCTAAGTTTAGAAATTTGTTCTTTTAGTCTTTCGAGCGAAAGGGTCTATCCATACCATGAGAGGGCAGGAAGTCTTTCAATTGGATGTGAAGGGTCATCGAGAAATTACCGTTCGCCACAAGACGGTCCCTTGCCATAAAGAGGGCAGGTAGTCTAAGGGAAGGGTATAATAGTCATTTAAGGCATCATGCGAGGATACCTTAGCAATAGGGACAATCATCTTTTCCCGAGGCAGCATCGAGGGAGTTTCAATAACTTTGAAGGCAACATTGCTTTAGGTATCCTCGGAATCGAAGGACTTGACTATTTAGTACATTTAGAGGCAACAGAATCTTTAAGGCAACAGGCAACAAAGGCAACAAGAGGAATTACCCTAAAGGTGTGTGGGTGCAACAATCACGTGATTAATATTCAGATAATTTTATCTTATAATTAGTGATCTAGTTTATTTTTAAAGCTTGCACTCCCTAGGATTACTAACCACGCGGATGAGCAGAAATTAAAGGCAGAAATTAAAGTTCCTACGCTATTACAATAAACACCTGCGGGGATGGGGGAAATTAAGAAACGGAAAAATAAGAATCAATAATTAGTTTTAAACATTGAGAACCTTGATCTTCTCGAACCTTCGATTGACCCTGAAAATTAAAATGAAAATAATAGAGTGAGTGTAGGCATGATTCATTGATTACTCGAGGCAAACCCTATTTTAAAATAAAAATAAAATGACATTAAAATAAATAAAGAAATAAATAAGAAACTTAGCTTTTTTGATCTAGCGTGGCGTGTACTCGGAAGGCATCTGAAAATAAACCCTGAAAAAGGACACAGGAAAATATTTTAGTGTAGGGCACATTCTTGTAAACCCTGATTCAGACACAAGTTAGCCATGGTTAATAGAATAAATAAAATCGAATTAACTAATTATTGGTTTTCAACCAAATTAGTTAAATCGGTGAAAATAAAGTTTCGATTAAATATCCTAATCCTGATAAGTATTTTGATTAATTAATAAAAATATCTGTAATTAATTAGATAATTTAAATGATTTAAATCAATTTAAATTAAATAAAATAGTTAATAATAATTAAAATAAATATTTTTTTTAATAATTTTTATATAGAAAAGAATTTAAGAATAATTTTTGTTAAGATAAAATATAATTAAAAGGATAAATAAAATAAAAAAAACAATATGTTATATAATTAAAAGGAAGAGAAAATTGGAAAGCTTAGCTAATGATTCTGTGTGGCACATCTTTGATGGACTATGGTAAGGTTGTGCATTCATGCGCGTTGGATTGAAGGAGAAGTGGATCTGATGGCTGTGAGACGAGGATGTATCATCATAGCGTGTGGAGAGGCAACACCGGATCTGCATCAAATAATTTGTAAAAAAAAATGACACAACCTAGGGACCGAACCCAGGTCTAGTAGACCGAGAACGCGTTCCCTTCGCCGTCTGCGCTGGGAAGGTTAGTTGATTTTTATTTCTTCGTGTTTAATAATATAGGAAAAGAAAATAACGCAAGAATTTAAACGAAAATTGCGCCCTATACTGTTCATCGTCATCTTCCCCACGCGACTGGGCATAGCTGCGACAGCTTAAACCTGCAACGAGCAACCATCATACACGCAACATGATTCAAATATAAGCATTCAAACCCTGTAAATGTCGCGTGCTGAGCATCGTGACGTCCTCAATTTGGATTGATTTTTACTCTATTTGAAAAACCCAATTTAGAGTTCACAAACCCTAACCATGGTGTATCCTTGTACCTGTCCTCAATACGCAATCAAACCAACCAGAACTCATCGAAACACATTTACCATCACAAATAAATGTTCAAAACAGATTAAGTATGCACATATGTATGAGTTTGATTCAAAAGAAATTCAAGGCAAACCGTGAGTGTGTGTAGACAATTCTAGGCGCTATGAATGTCTGTAAGAACGAAATTCGTTTCAGAGGACTCCGAGAAAGCTTCCTTGATCGTTGGAGTGGCTTGAATCGACCTCCAATATCCCTCTGCTAATTATCTTGTTTTCACGATTTGCTTTTGCCTTGGATACGGTTCTGCCTCACGATCTGCTCTCCCAATCCTTGTGAATATCCCTGGTACTTATAACATAAGATCTTAGGTCAACAAAACCTGGAAGAATCCAATCAAATCATGTATTTTCATGATGAATCTTTGATAGAAATTCTTCACATGAATTCTTTCCATTTTAGCCCAAATCTTCTTTCCACGTTTTGTTTATCATTTTCATTTATTTTAATTGATTTAAATTTCAACCAATGACCTTTCATTATTTATTCATGATTTATTTGATTTAATTGGTATTTAAATAAATAAATCCAAGATTAAATAAAAATAAAAATCACAAAGTAAAATAGGAAAGGGTTTATGGGTTTCCCATGAGGTCATGGGCATATTTTAGAATCCACATGATAGGCCCATTAGTTGAAGTCTCATAATTCTTTGGATTGATTTTCATGCCTTTAAGAAAAATAGCTCAACTTGTATCAACCATATCTTGCTCAATTTTGACCATATAGGGGTGATCTAAGGCTTTTTAGAAATCTTAATGTGTCCTCTAAATGATGCTTTTGGTTTCATCTCAGTTCAATCTTCTATTTTCATGTATGCTTCATTTGAAACAGAAGACTTTTGGTTGACTTTTTGGACAATTGACTGAGCAATCCTTGGAATTGAAGCTTGTACTTTGTCATAAATATAGTTTGAAGCATCATAGGCCATATGAAATCCATTGGAGACTTTGATTCATTGATTTTCTTCAGAGAAATCAAAACCCTAGTTTCTTTGAGCCTTTGTTTAGAAGGGATGTCTTTGAGCTTTGTACCTTGATTTGAGTTTGAACAAGAGGAATGAGATGGGCAAATTTTGGGGTATGACATATTGGTATTGCTTGAGAAAGGCATCATACAAATCCTTCCAATATCGGATCCTATTACGCTCCAGACTCATGTACCAGTTTAAAGATGCCCCTGACAAGCTATCTTGAAAGCAATGAATGAGCAACGAGTCATTGTGGATGTGAGAAGCCATCTTACGACAATACATGATGATATGGCTCTTTGGACAGCTCAAACCCTTATACTTCTGAAAGTCGGGAGTCTTGAACTTGGGAGGATCGAATAACCAGATTAGGAACTAAGCACATCTCTTCAGCGTCCATTCCATATGCACTAAAACCTTCAATAGCTCGAATCCTTTCCTCAAGGATTTGGTACTTATCACCAGATCTCTCAACGGGTTAAGCTCTTTCAATAGTTGGTATTGGATGCATTTCTAGATTGGCAAATTGAGGACCACAGAAAGCAGGATAAGGAATCTCTGTATGAGGAGGTGGGGCAGGAAATGGGAAAACAGGCCCAGTCATAGTTGGCACTCCAGAAGTTATGGGCATGGGTCCTCATTGGTTTGAAGCTCCAAGAGTATCAGCAGTCATGAAGCTAAATGGCATCCTAAGAGTAGCATTAGTCCTTGGTTGGAACTCAGGTGGATTAGTAGAAGGTGGAATGACATCAGGTTGACTAGCAGCAGCTTGATTAGCACCAACAGGAATCTCTTGTGCAACAGGAATTCTTTCATTTCTCAAAGCTTGGAGGGCTTCTAAAATAGCATCAACCTTGCCTTTCATTTGGTCCATCTCCTCTCGAATAGCAGCTTGATCTTGTTCATAGTTCTCCATGATTCTTCTTCTGTGAGCTCTTGTCAGATATCGGTGTGGAGGAATCGTCTTGACTGATCTGATGGAGAGGAAGAGTGGTAAGAGTCTTGGTAACCATGGATGCACATACATGAATGCAAAAATGTTAATGAAGATGCAAATGTATCATAAATCAGGATCAAGGATCAAGGCCTCTTGGATAACAGCTTCTCATGGTCAATAAGATATGGTCGAATCCTCCAGATTCAGAGGTTCAACGTTGCTCTCTTGATAAAAAGTTCTGTGCATAAACCCAATAAAGTCGAATCCTCCAGATTCAGAGGTTCGACGTTGATTCTGATATATAACTGATGCGGAACTTCTGTATAAGTCAAATGTCCCAGGATCAAAGGTTCGACGCCTTTTATTGAATAGCAGAAATCTGGGTATGATGAAGGTCAAGTTTCCTGTCCCATCCTAATCTCACGGGTATGTAGTCTAGACACGGACAAGTGGTTCCTAATGGTCACTAGGGTCTACAGTTCCCATGGGGTACAAAGTGTTTGAGGCAACAAGCGTGCCAGACACAGTGTTCCATGAAAGAACCTCGCCCAGTTGCGGTACCCCATGTCAATCTCGATCATAGAAAGCGCTACGGGAGTCAACATGAGCATCCACGCTAATCCTATGTGTCACTGGCCTGGGTAGTGGGCCTTTTACCTCACAAAACCCCCCACCTGCAAAGACAAACAGAAAAATATGTGGCCCCCACGGGGGCCCATAATATAGTCCAGAATGCGAGAAAATAAACATGATATGCAAGCATAAAGTAAACAATGCAAAACATAAACAATATATAAGCACACCCAATAAACAAACAACAAACAAAGGCTAGGATCGACTTGCTTAAGGTCCCCAGCAGAGTCGCCAGCTGTCGCACGCTTGCGAAAATGAACAGAGTCGCCACCAATATATTTATACCATAAAGGGAAAGGATTATCAGAAAACCTAAGATGAATAAGAACGAGGTCTTTCGACCAGAGATAGGGTACGGGAGTCGGTTACGCAAGGGGAAGGTACTAGCACCCCTCACGCCAATCGTACTCGATGGTATCCACCTATGTTTGTTACTATCTAAAGGGTGTATAAATCTAAAGCTTAATGCTAAGAGAATGCATGCAAATGAAAGAAGAAGAAGAAACACGGGAAAAAAAGGTTTATAAATAGTTGTGCTCGCTTAGGCCCCGCGACCCAATGCCTACGTATCCTTTCCAGGAATCATAGCGCCGTAGTTCGGCTCACATGTTTTTGTTTGTTTTTGTGTTTTTTAGTGGACGGAGTTACATTCGCAATCTAGCGTCAGGATAGCAGCTCGTTGAGTGGAGTCTTATGCGTTACCAGTCTGCGATCGAAAGGAAGCAACATGTCCAATTAAGAATGCCCTGAAGGCAAGAGAGAGAAGAGAGTTTGAGTGTTTCAAGTGGCACCCTTAAGCAAGGGAGACTCGAGTTACTCTTTGGTTTGCGTTTTTTATGATTGAGAATTTCCACTCAAGTGATTCCCTTAAGCAAGGGAGACGAGAGCTTCCATTCTCTTTTTATTAGTCTGGCCTTTATTAAGCATTTTTTAGGTATTTTCTTTGTATCTTTTAAGGGAATTAAAATCAAGCATTTGTTAAGTGTATTAAAGTTGGAAAGGAAAAGAAACTAGCCTAAATGAAAACTAGCCTAATATTGAAATGGGAACTTCTAAGTCATAATGTTATCATGGTTTCTACCTAATGTTAGGAGTTAAGGAGACATGAAAATAAAGTCACAAATTAGAAGTTATAAGTAGGATACATGAGCGAAATTGAGTAAGGATACAATGGTACAAAATTATACACAAGCATGAAGTAGCAAGTTAAAAACATAGTACAAAAATGAATTAAAAATACTACTATTTATATATTGATTTTTATGGGAGAAATTGAATTACAAATCAAGTAAAAGACTAAAACAATTAGCCTACAACTAATATTTTTTATGAATATTTTTATATGTCAAAAATTGTGCATCAAAGTCTAAGAATGATAGGAAAAATTAGTTTTTATCACCTAAAAGAAAAATGGTAAAAAGCTAAGAATAACCTAAAATTAAATAGTCTTAAAAGGATATACATGGGGTGAAATCTGAAATTATAGGTGCAAAGAACACATGGGGCGCAGGGCCCAAAGGTGATTATTGTTGCTGAGTTTGTTTACCAAAAAGAAAGCCCTGGGGGGTGTACGATCAAAATGATGGTGCAAATAGCGGGCGTTGGGCCCAGAGCGTTGGCCCAGCAGATTTTTGTTATAGATTTTCTTAGATGCCAAAAAAGATGCCATGGGACGCAGGGGGTGAACTCAGAAATTCGGTGGCCCAGAGGTTTTCTTGGATTTTTATAACTAAATCATATTTTTGTGTTAATCTTCACTAACCAGAACTTATGGCCCTTAATTAACCAAATTTGATGCTAATTAAAAGAGAAAATTTTGATTAATTAAAAAAAGGGATTAAGTTAGTTGTGACCCTTCATGTTCATTTCGCCCGAACCCCTCTCTTTCTCGTGACTCTCTCACTCTCACTCTTATGGACGACGACGCGATTTCCGGCAGACAAACACCGCCCTCGCCACCACCAATCCTCTTGAACTCGCGACCTCTAAACATATACCTAACCTAAAAACCGCTCTGAGTTCGAATCTACAATCAAATTTTCTGAAAGGGAGTCTCACATGTTCGAATCGGAGAAAGGGAAGAACGAACCCTAGGTTTGAAATCGGAAGTTAAGGATCTTTCACACAAGTAAATACCCAAAACAACCTTTGAAATATAAAGCAGACAAATCAAACAATTAAAGTGATCCTAAACTTTAAGGTAACCCCTCTTTTTAATCGAAAGAATCCCCAGCAGAGTCGCCAGTTCTGTAATACGGTGAGCTGACTTTATTCGAAATGTGCGGATAGCAAGAGTCGCCACCGACTTTTATTTTATCCAATTAGGAAAGGCAAAAAGAACAGGAAAGACCTTTAAAAGATTTGGAGTTCGGGGGGTAGGTTATACAAAGGGAAGGTGTAAGGCACCCTTTGCATCCATGGTTATCCATGGGCTCTTAATTGCTTAGCTCACTTGTTTGTTTTAAAAAGTTTGAATTGTCGTGTGTGAATAGTAAAAGATTTCGTTAAGGACTTTAGCTTGTAAATAAGCGTAGCCTTGTTTTGAAATTATTTTGGAATAGGAGGTGTGAAAAGCATTTGATTTTTGAATTGATTGTGAGTAAGCAATTAAGAACTACCTACCCTAAGTTTGTCTTTCGTGTTCTTTAAGTTTTTCGGGCGAAAGGGTCTATCCATACCATGAGAGGGCAGGAAGTCTTTCAATTGGATGTGCGGGTCGTCGAAGGGTCATCGAAAATAATCGTTCACTACAAGACTGTCCCTACCATAAATAGGGCAGGTAGTCTAAGGGAAGGATAGAATAGTCTTTTAATTTTCTTAGGCATCATGCGAGGATACCTTAGCAATAGGACAATCATCTTATTTTTCTGAGGCAGCATTGAGGGACTAGATGATTTTTATTCTTTAAGGCAACCTTGCTTTAGGTATCCTCAGAATCGAGGGACTTTGACTATTTAGTACAATTAAAGGCAACAGGCAACAAGAGAGGTTACCCTAAAGGTGTATGTGTGGCACAATCATGTGGTTAACTTCGATGATATTTATCTTGTAAGTTAGTGATCTATATTCAGTTAATAGTCTTGCACTCCCTAGGGTTACTAACCACGCAGTTTAAAATTGCAGAAATTAAAGGCAGAATTTAAAAGTCCTACGCTATTACAATAAACACCTGTGGACAGAAAATTAAAGGCGGTAATTAAAATCTAAAATTATTACAATAAACATCTGCAGGGAATAAACACCTGCAGGGAAAATAGAGGCAGAATATAGAAGGAACAATATTGCAAGAATTAAACAGGCAAGGCAAATGGCATAAAGCAAACCCAAATGGGGCAAATACAAAATTATAACCAAAAGGCAAGGCAAGGCAAAAAGAATCAGAAAAGTTAGAAAGCCTACAATCCCTAAACCTTAAAGGTTTTACCAAGAAAACTTATTATGACCTAAACAAGGTTTATGAGGCTAATGATAAAAACCTAAAATTACAACTAAATCATTAAGTTAACTAACCTAATTAGTCTAATTCAATCTTAAATTACAAAATTAAATAATAAATCAGTTAGCCCTAATTCTAAATTGATATAAAGTTATTAATTTATTACCTAATTAATCAAATAATTAATCTTAAATTATTAAATTAAGTAATTGAAGGGAAATTAATGTTAAATTAATCTAATTACTATGTTAATAAATATTAATTAAAATATTAATCTTAATTGGTTAATTAGTTAGACCTAATACTAAAAGATTAAGCTAACTAATTAAAAGAAAACAAAAAAAAGAAATAAATAAACAAAACAAGAAAACAAAACCTGAAGGGTCCCCAATCCTGTGTGCAAATTCCTGGAGGGTGTATCATAGGAAGGCGTGTTCTGGTCCATCAGATATGCATTCGTGGAGATCCAATGGATAGCGCGTGAGGGTCCGTGGAGGTCCTGCGTCTGGGTGTAACACCTGATTCGTAAGAGAATAAAAGTAAGAAAAATATATGCAGAAAATCAACACACGATACACAATAGTAACCCAGGTGATCTGATCAGAATCATAAGAGTGGTTGAGCAGCGTCGAATCTGAAGCGTAAATTTGAGGCTATGGTCGCGGGGTTTTCGATCTGCTCTGTGTTCGACACCGAAACTCTCTTCCACTCTATTGTTAGGCTCCGGATTTGATGACGTTGAGAGTTGTATTTGTTCATGTAAACCACCGAAACTCTGTTGATTGAAGACGCCATTGAAGCTTGGCGATGTTGCGATGTCGTGGATGGTGGTCTCAGCTGCGTACGGTGTGCCCTCGTCGGGATCAGAGAGTATTCGCGCAAGCAGCTCGAAATTCCTTACCTTCTGCTTTCCAACAAATGTGAAGAGATTAAGCGTGGTTTCACTGTTTAAGGATTTTGGATTATGCTGTGTTGCGGTTACGATTCGAAGTGTTGAACGTGAGGTGATGATGTTGTTGTTCCCGATTTGCCGTTGTTAACAGATTGATGCAGGATCAATGTCTTTCTTCTTCTTTTTTTCCGTAACAAAATCAATACCTGGTGCACAAATTGTTGGTAAAAAAAAAATTGAAAAATTTGTAATGTTTGATTGAGTGACATTGTTTGGTTTTGTTGGGATTTAATGGTGTACGAGATGAGTCTGAGAAAGATTGTAGAGTTTGAAACTAATGGATTTTTGAGTGAGTTTTGGATTGGTTTTATGTTCAAAAATGGTGATGGTTGTGAATTTCGTTGATGATGAATTGACAAAAGGCTTTGGAAAGATAAAACTTGGCTTTGACTCAAATGTTAAACCAAAGGTTTTGGTGTTAGAAATTGGTAATGGCATACTGCATCGGACTGAAAATAAAGGTTTATTGTTAGTTTGTACGCGAACAAAAGTTAGGGTGGATTGTTGTTAGTTCGTGAGAATGTCAGAGTAGGTTAGGTTAGGATTTTGTTAGTGAGAGCGGAAACAAGGAATAGTTTTGTATTTATATTACAAAAATTAGGTCAAACAATAGAAAAGGAAAATATATTTTCATTAAAATCATTAATACAAATTTTATTTACATTGATTTTGATATCCAAAATTAGTATTTTTTTATTTTTGAGCTATAAAATGCATAAAATCAACATTTAGATGAAAAAATAATATTTTAAAAATACTCCTAAAATGAAAAACGAAAATAATACTTTAAATAATAAAAAAAAACTTATTTTTGTGATTTTTTGAATATTTTAAAACATAAATAAAAGTAACAAATAAAGAGAAAATATTAGTAAGTGAGATTCGAACTCGGGACCTCTCGTTTTTGTACCTCTTACGCTTAAATCCTTACCAACTGGGCTATGTCAATTATTCGAAATAAAATGACATTTTCAAATATATGAGGGCAAATTTTGGGGTATGACAGCTGCCCCTGTTCAATCTTCTTAAACCTGAAGATGTAGGCTGGCATGTGTGCCTGTCGGAATCTGAAGGTAGAAGAGGATTGAACACTAGAATACCCAGGAATTTGCCCTAGCTGAAGTATGGACTTTTGTCGGAGATGGGCTGGAAGATGCCATCCAGGTGTTTGATGGGGATGGGCTTAAAGATGCCATCCAGTAAATCATGCATTAGATTATGTTTGGAGTGTTGATCGTGTCATTACTGTTCGAGGTGTCCGCTTTATATTTTAAATGCTAATCATTACGGAACCGTCCGAGGTTTCCGCTTTAGATTTTGAAAAGTTGATTGTTTAAGGAACCGTCTGAGGTATCGACTTAAATCTGAAGGTAGATTGTTTAAGGAACCGTCCGAGGTATCGACTTAAATCTGAGGGTAGATTATTTAAGGAACCGTCTGAGGTATCGACTTTAAATCTGAAGGTAGATCATTTAAGGAACCGTCTGAGGTATCGACTTAGATCCGAAGGTAGATCATTAAGGAACCGTCCAAGGTATCGACTTAGATCCGAAGGTAGATCATTAAGGAACCGTCCAAGGTATCGACTTAGATCCGAAGGTAGATCATTAAGGAACCGTCCAAGGTATCGACTTAGATCCAAAGGTAGATCATCAAGGAACCGTCCAAGGTATCGACTTAGATCCAAAGGTAGATCATTAAGGAACCGTCCAAGGTATCGACTTAGATCCGAAGGTAGATCATTAAGGAACCGTCCAAGGTATCGACTTAGATCCAAAGGTAGATCATTAAGGAACCGTCTAAGGTATCGACTTAGATCCGAAGGTAGATCATTAAGGAACCGTCCAAGGTATCGACTTAGATAAAAAGGTAGATCATTAAGGAACCGTCCAAGGTATCGACTTAGATCCAAAGGTAGATCATTAAGGAACCGTCCAAGGTATCAACTTAGATCCGAAGGTAGATCATTAAGGAACCGTCCAAGGTATCGACTTAGATCCAAAGGTAGATCATTAAGGAACCGTCCAAGGTATCGACTTAGATCCGAAGGTAGATCATTAAGGAACCGTCCAAGGTATCGACTTAGATCCAAAGTTAAATCATTAAAGAACCGTCCAAGGTATCGAATTAGATCTGAAAGGTTTTGAAGTTGTTTATTTGACTGCAGCAGTAACCTGAAAACGACAAAGTTAGTTTTTTTATGCCATGTCATGATGCATGTAATGCGTTTATGTGACGGGATTCTCAAAATAAATGAGAACCTTGCATGTTATGTACGCATTTGTCGCGATGCATTATGTATTATGTATGAACATGTATGCAATTGTATGAATATGTTTATGATTTATGACGTATGACTATGATTTATGCTATTTGACACATCTTGATTGAGAAGGTGGATCTCCATGTCATTGTAATTTTGATGTTTGATCTTATCTTGAAGATGCTCAGCTGGGGATTTATGATTTCTGCTTGGGGACGATCAGTAACTTGATGTACCCTGATTGGGGATTAGAGATATTAATACACCATGTTGGAGAAGAGCAAAGTTTTGGAGAATCGGTGGTGTTGAAGATGTAAACTCTGTTGAGGAGTCATGTCTTTGTCGGGACGAGTATGTTTGAAGATATCTTCTTGAGAATTGCTCTGTGGGGATATGATCTTGTGAAATCGGAGATGTGGGAAGGCATGGATGCCTTGAACATTGCCCCCACTATTATAGTAACTACCATTCCTGGATTTGATTAGGACACACCGCTGAGTATTGATCAAGATGTCAAACTGGACTTGCATAGATTTTCCCCCGCTAGTAGAGACTTTGAAAAGATTCGCATCGCGAGGACTTTATGAGACGTGCACTATGGGCGACATGCCCCTAGTAATCATAGGCCAAAGACAATATCCCATGTTGGTTGGGAAGTAGCTTCAGATCTTATTTGGATGCATGCCCCTGATTGTTTTGGCGCCTTTGAGAGATTCTTTGAATCTTGAATTGATTGCCCCAGATTGACTTGGGCAAAGTGTGCCATGCCCCTTGTATACATAGGAGACATTGCTTCTCGGAGTAATCTTGTCTGTCGGGATAACTTCCAGTCATTAGTTGTACCCTGCGCAAGTTCTTTCTGATGCTAACATTTGAAATTATGTAGCAGAATATGTTTAATAATGAATTCATGAGATGCAATGTATACGTTTGTCTTGAGTTTTTTGAAAAAACATTAAAGCAAGAGATGTAAAATCATGATATTTGTAAAAACATGCTATTTTTGTAGAAGCGAAATATCGACTCAGCATTTTAGTAAACCTTAAGGAGTCGAGATACCTTTTTGGTGACAGTATGCTTTCGAACTAACCATGCTTCAATTAGGACTTTCAAGGGTTGTAACGTGGCTTGGTTCACGGTTTAAGAAACAAAGGATAAAGGCTCAAAATTTATTTGTACCCACCCCTCTTCGTGATGATCTTCAGTCCTAAGTTCAGTTAATTCAACTTATGCATTCAGGTTCCAAGAGACTTTTGGATTTGCACCTTTGATAATAATGATAGTTCACAAGCAAACAGAACTTTTGAGATGGCAGTCACTTCTTCCTTTTGGTAGTCACAACATTGTGTTGTTCAGGAATTTATTGACTTCTCTTTTTTCATCTTTTTGATATCCCTAAGTTTTGCCTGAACTGTCTATCTTGAGCTTACAGTCAGCGGGATGCCTTGATTTTTGCCTAAGTCTTCTTTTTTGATTTTTGACTTAGCAGGCTTTTCTTTGTATATATGTTTTTTCACCATTTTTGTTTTTGAAAGATATTGACTGCCTTGCTTAATGATTGATGAACCATCATTGACTTTCGATTGACATCTCCAACACTTCTTTGATATGTGCGGATGAACGCTTGTGATTGACACCTTTGTTGAAAGGTGTACAGAATGATTCTCTTAAAATAGACTGCACAGCCAAATTAACTGAGAACTACCCTGCCGCAGGTTATGATCAAGGGTTTTAATTAGTACAAGAAAGAAACTTCTACTTCTTAGGCTCAAAGGGGTTGACGAGGGATTAACATCCTTATATCTCCACTGTTTAGGAATTGAAACAATGCCTGTACATCATCAGCATAGTCCGTTCAAAAGCATACTGTATGAGGTTGCGGTATCGTTTTCGTCATCCTCCCTTGAAAGGCTTACAGCTTAGCAGGAGTTGAATATCACAAAACATATGCAAAGTAAAGACGCAGTTTAAAATGAGTGATAGCGAAATGATTTGTTCAAGACAAACATATGCAATGCACTGATGATGATTATTAAAACAGATAATGTCTATCATGAGTCAAATGTTTAAACAAACAGAAAAGAAACTTGCAAATGAAAGTAGATCTAATGACCCAAAAGTTCGCCCGTCCAGACGTCAGTCAGTCTTGTCATGACTAGGCATAGGAGCGGTGATCACCACAGGAGTTTCGGGAGGGTTGAATTTGATTTCCCCGTTATCGATTAGATCTTGAATCTTATTCCTCAATGTCCAACAATTATTTGTGTAATGTCCATGAATTGTTTGTATAATGTCCAGGAATGTTGGAATGGTACGCGCACCTCGCATTGAGTTTATAGCCAGGAGTGGAGGTGTTAGAATTCTTAGGAGCATCCCTCAGAGTAATCAATCTGATCTTCAACAGATGCTGTAATGCTTGAGCCGACGACTTATTGATTTTGGTGAATTGACACTTAGGTGCATCTGGCTTGCGTCTTTGTTGTGGAACTGGTATAGAGATTCAGAGTATTCGGGGTTCGAGCTTCCGGAATGTGTATCTGATAAGAATGTTTCAGAATGTCCGGGGTTCGAGCTTCCGGAATGTATATCTGATTGGAATGTTTCAGAAGTCTGGAGGTCAAGCTTCCAGAATGTTCATCTGATTGGGATTGATTTGTTGATGGTATTTGTCTGACCAGTTGGTCGACATTAGAAAATGGTTTGGTCGCGTCTTTGTCTGAAGAATTCTGACTTTTGTCTTTGAATGTCTTTCTTTGAGAATCAAGCTCACCATATCCAGTGGGTCATAGCCTCTGATTCAGGATACTTGTACTTTTGAATTTGAAAGCCTATGGCTAGAGGAAAATAAATCCTCTTGCCCCTTGATAGGTATCGTGTCCCTGAACTGGAAGGCATACATCCATATGAAAATAAATCCTCTTGCCCCTTGATTAGGAATTCGGTCCTTGATAAGAGTACCTGAAATTGTGCGCCCTAAATCCCTAAGATCCTTGAAAGGGTTAGTTAAATCATGTTATGCGAATGCAGTTCATTAGGCACAGCGTGAGATAGTAAGGCCAAACAAGTCCTTTAACAAAACCTGCAAGGAAACAAAGGTTAGTAGCAAGCACAAACAAGTCACACAAGTGTCCTTAGGTTTTGAGGCTCGCATGGAGTTCGTAGGTAAGTACCCTCCCCACTGAAGTTAAGTTGGTTCAACCTGTCCTATATAAAGATCGGGTTCTAGGGAGCTCATATCATTGACCTTTCTCGAAGGCGCTTATCTTAGTTCGGCAATCGAATCACCAATCGAGAAGGTCCTGAAAGTCCAGTCCATATGAGTGTAGCTTTGAGTATCAACCAACTTCAGTCGGAACCAAAGCCAGCTATCTCGCTACTTTCTAATAGGCCAAAGTCAAGTTCAACTAGGGTTCTAGGGGTAGATTAGTGCTTAATGACACCACGCAGCAGCCAAGTGTTTCCTCGAGTCGAATCCCAAGGAACACCAGGACAAACCAATGTGTCACAATAACGATGGCCACCATATCAACCACATCAGTATACGCTGTGCAGTCTCCTTGGTCTCATTCCATTTACCTAAGGTACTCAGATCCGGGTTAGGATCTTTCACACAAGTAAATACCCAAAACAACCTTTGAAATATAAAGCAGACAAATCAAACAATTAAAGTGATCCTAAACTTTAAGGTAACCCCTCTTTTTAATCGAAAGAATCCCCAGCAGAGTCACCAGTTCTGTAATACGGTGAACTGACTTTATTCGAAATGTGCGGATAGCAAGAGTCGCCGCCGACTTTTATTTTATCCAATTAGGAAAGGCAAAAAGAACAGGAAAGACCTTTAAAAGATTTTGAGTTCGGGGGGTAGGTTATACAAAGGGAAGGTGTAAGGCACCCTTTGCATCCATGGTTATCCATGGGCTCTTAATTGCTTAGCTCACTTGTTTGTTTTAAAAAGTTTGAAGTGTCGTGTGTGAATAGTAAAAGATTTCGTTAAGGACTTTAGCTTGTAAATAAGCGTAGCCTTGTTTTGAAATTATTTTGGAATAGGAGGTGTGAAAAGAATTTGATTTTTGAATTGATTGTGAGTAAGCAATTAAGAACTACCTACCCTAAGTTTGTCTTTCGTGTTCTTTAAGTTTTTCGGGCGAAAGGGTCTATCCATACCATGAGAGGGCAGGAAGTCTTTCAATTGGATGTGCGGGTCGTCGAAGGGTCATCGAAAATAATCGTTCACCACAAGACTGTCCCTACCATAAAGAGGGCAGGTAGTCTAAGGGAAGGATATAATAGTCTTTTAATTTTCTTAGGCATCATGCGAGGATACCTTAGCAATAGGACAATCATCTTATTTTTCCGAGGCAGCATCGAGGGACTAGATGATTTTTATTCTTTAAGGCAACCTTGCTTTGGTATCCTCTGAATCGAGGGACTTTGACTATTTAGTACAATTAAAGGCAACAGGCAACAGGCAACAAGAGAGGTTACCCTAAAGGTGTATGTGTGGCACAATCATGTGGTTAACTTCAATGATATTTATCTTGTAAGTTAGTGATCTATATTCAATTAATAGTCTTGCACTCCCTAGGGTTACTAACCACGCAGTTTAAAATTGCAGAAATTAAAGGCAGAATTTAAAAGTCCTACGCTATTACAATAAACACCTGTGGGCAAAAATTTAAAGGCGGAAATTAAAATCTAAAATTATTACAATAAACACCTGCAGGGAATAAACACCTGCAGGGAATAAACACCTGCAGGGAAAATAGAGGCAGAATATAGAAGGAACAATATTGCAAGAATTAAACAGGCAAGGCAAATGGCATAAAGCAAACCCAAATGGGGAAAATACAAAATTATAACCAAAAGGCGAGGCAAGGCAAAAAGAATCAGAAAAGTTAGAAAGCCTACAAACCCTAAACCTTAAAGGTTTTACCAAGAAAACTTATTATGACCTAAACAAGGTTTATGAGGCTAATGATAAAAACCTAAAATTACAACTAAATCATTAAGTTAACTAACCTAATTAGTCTAATTCAATCTCAAATTACAAAATTAAATCATAAATCAGTTAGCCCTAATTCTAAATTGATATAAAGTTATTAATTTATTACCTAATTAATCAAATAATTAATCTTAAATTATTAAATTAAGTAATTGAAGGGAAATTAATGTTAAATTAATCTAATTACTATGTTAATAAATATTAATTAAAATATTAATCTTAATTGGTTAATTAATTAGACCTAATACTAAAAGATTAAGCTAACTAATTAAAAGAAAACAAAAAAAAAAGAAATAAATAAACAAAACAAGAAAACAAAACCTGAAGGGGCCCCAATCCTGTGTGCAAATTCCTGGAGGGTGTATCATAGGAAGGCGTGTTCTGGTCCATCAGATATGCATTCGTGGAGATCCAATGGATAGCGCGTGAGGGCCGGTGGAGGTAAAATATATGCGTGAAGTTAGAATCGAACTCACGCCCTCGCGCACGGAGACCCTGGTCCTTTGCTTCAACCACTGGACCACCGTTCATTCGCTGTCAAACAAACTATTCCCAGTCAAAATAAAACATTCAAAATTTTAAGAAAAAAACATAAAGCTCGAACACTGTTCATCCTCCCCTCCATTCGTTTTCGTTCCGGATTCGTCCACGGCCATGGCAGCAACCTGCAGAAAATAAACACACGATACACAATAGTAACCCAGGTGATCTGATCGGAATCATAAGAGTGGTTGAGCAGCGTCGAATCTGAAGCGTAAATTTGAGGCTATGGTCGCGGGGTTTTCGATCTGCTCTGTGTTCGACACCGAAACTCTCTTCCACTCTATTGTTAGGCTCCGGATTTAATGACGTTGAGAGTTGTATTTGTTCATGTAAACCACTGAAACTCTGTTAATTGAAGACGCCATTGAAGCTTGGCGATGTTGCGATGTCGTGGATGGTGGTCTCAGCTGCGTACGGTGTGCCCTCGTCGGGATCGGAGAGTATTCGCACAAGCAGCTCGAAATTCCTTACCTCCTGCTTTCCAACAAATGTGAAGAGATTAAGCTTGGTTTCACTGTTTAAGGATTTTGGATTATGCTGTGTTGCGGTTAAGATTCGAAGTGTTGAACGTGAGGTGATGATGTTGTTGTTCCCGATTTGCCGTTGTTAACAGGTTGATGCGGGATCAATGTCTTTCTTCTTCTTTTTTTTCCGTAACAAAATCAATACCTGGTGCACAAATTGTTAGTAAAAAAAATTGAAAAATTTGTAATGTTTGATTGAGTGACATTGTTTGGTCTTGTTGGGATTTAATGGTGTACGAGATGAGTCTGAGAAAGATTGTAGAGTTTGAAACTGATGGATTTTTGAGTGAGTTTTGGATTGGTTGTATGTTAAAAAACGGTGATGGTTGTGAATTTCGTTGATGATGAATTGACAAAAGGGTTTGGAAAGATAAAACTTGGCTTTGACTCAAATGTTAAACCAAAGGTTTTGGTGTTAGAAATTGGTAATGGCATACTGCATCGAACTAAAAATAAAGGTTTATTGTTAGTTTGTACGCGAACAAAAGTTAGGGTGGATTGTTGTTAGTTCGTGAGAATGTCAGAGTAGGTTAGATTAGGATTTTGTTAGTGAGAGCGGAAACAAGGAATAGTTTTGTATTTATATTACAAAAATTAGGTCAAACAATAGAAAAGGAAAATATATTTTCATTAAAATCATTAATACAAATTTTATTTACATTGATTTTGATATCCAAAATTAGTATTTTTTTATTTTTGAGCTATAAAATGCATAAAATCAACATTTAGATGAAAAAATAATATTTTAAAAATACTCCTAAAATGAAAAACGAAAATAATACTTTAAATAATAAAAAAAAAACTTATTTTTGTGATTTTTTGAATATTTTAAAACATAAATAAAAGTAACAAATAAAAGAGAAAATATTAGTAAGTGAGATTCGAACTCGGGACCTCTCGTTTTTGTACCTCTTACGCTTAAATCCTTACCAACTGGGCTATGTCAATTATTCCAAATAAAATGACATTTTCAAATATATGAGGGCAAATTTTGGGGTATGACACGCGCTTCTCGTTCTTTCCCTTCTTATTCTATTCTTCACTTTTATTTTCTGAAATTCATGACTATGAGCGATTATTGAGAATTTTGTTGCGGTAGATTCAGGGAGTGATCGAGAGATTTGAGGGTTGAGGAGGAGGTTTAGCTCTGTAGATCAGAGTCTCAGAGATTGAGACTCCATCAACAATGGAAATTGAGCTTTAGTGAGAGGGTGAGAGTGATGAATTGCAGAGAAGGTGAGGTTGGTGATAAATTGTTGGTGGTGTGAGGAATGGTATAGAGGCAGAGAAAAGGAATGGTGGAGGATTGAAGATGGTGGAGAGGGTATGGAAATGGTGGAGGATGTGGTGAGGTTGTGGCTGAGCTCAATTGATAAGAGCTTAAGATTTTGAAGCTCTATCAATGGTGGATTTGTGAGCTTTTAGTGGAGGTAAGGGAGAGAGATGAATGGAGAATCAATGAAATGAAGAAGGTGATGAATGAAGCGTGTAACCCTGAGATTGGAGGTGATGTTCTGTTTATATAGGTGAGCTGGTTGATGGATTCAGTTAGAGGGAATAGATTCTGAGCCCTTGGATTGAAAGGATTCTGTTATGAGATTAAGGGTGAGAGATTGAGTTGGTTATTGTTCTGTTTTTGGTAGTTAAAATTCTGTTAGCTGTTGGTTATATGTTGGGGATTCGGTTAGGGGTTACCAAAGTTAGTTATGAATAGGTTTGATTTTGTTAGAATAGTTAGGGTGAGTTAGAAGTTAGTTACTTTCTGTTACAAACCATTTTTTCTATTATTGATGGTTAGGATAGTTGGTTACAAATCTGTTAGGTTAGTTTTGAATGGAAACTGAATTCTGTTATGGCAGTTACAAGGGTTTTTGACAGTTAAGGATTAGTAGTTAGGAGGTTTAGTTAGTTAGGTGCTGGAATTTTGTAGGTTGAAATGTGTGTATGTAAGTGTGTGGATCTGGCTTGTGCGTGCTGTAGGTTAAAGTTGTATGGTAATGATGGTGAGAATAGGTTGAACTGGAATTTCTTTTGACAGGTCCTTGCTTTTGTAAACTGAATAATATGAAAGGATTTGGGTTAGTGTGGTATGTTATGGTTTGAGTTTGGCTGCTGGTTATGGTTTTGTGTGACTGTTAACTCATGGGAATAAAAAAGGGCTCCTGTAGTAATTTAAATGTGTATGATTATTGGCTGCCGTGGGTTAGGTTTTTATGGACTGAATGGGTAACCTGTGAATATAAACGTACATGACTTCGAGTGGGGCTGCAGCACTTTTATGATGCTGTGGGTAAAAAGTCTTGGTTAGTAAAAATCTTGCTGGCTGTTTACTGAAAGTTAGTAATTGGATGTGTTTATGTGTGTATGTGGGTTCAGCACAGGGCTATTTTGTTGTAGCTTGTATGTACGTGAAACGGATAGTGTGAATTGATAATGAAGCCGTGATAATTAATTAAGGCTTCTTGTGTTAAATTAGCCTCGGTATGGAACTGACTTGAATTCTTTTTCCTTTTTCTGAACTGATGCAGGTAATCCCGATTTGATGTTGTTAAAATAGAAAGCAGCCGAGTTATCAACAGCAGATGCACACTTGTATCCAAGCCTTTTAGACTTGATTTGAGGGAGCCAACTAAATGCGCAAAGGTGTTTGTGTCCAAGCTCAGGATGAAAGTAGGGTGGCTGTAGAACAAACCTCCAAGAATGCAAAATAAGCCCTTGTTAACTTTCGATACGCCAATATACCAGACCTGGGAATTAACAACGTCATCTTTAGAGCAGCAACAAAGCCTTGTCATCATATAACTCAAACACACCAAATTCTACATAGTTTTCCTAAGAGGGCTCCTGATAGTATTGTTAAACATATCCATGTTCTTTTGTACTTGTATGATGTAAAGGATACATATAACTCTTTGGTGGAAGCTTGACATTTTCGGATGGAACGTATGGAACTATGACATGTATTGATGTGATGGATTATGAATGTAACAAGTTACTTTGAGACTCAGTTGTAAGGCATTTGGATTTCCTTCAAATAAAACTGAACTTCTACCTTCCGCTCCATTTCTTTTGAATTTATATATTGAATCTTTCTCTGCTTTTTGCAACTTAATCCCATAGCACCAATGAAACCTTAACTTGCAAAAAATATCGAAGTTAATGGCGCATAAGCACAAGTAATAACATGGATCAACCTCTGTCTGGCGGATAAGCCCATGTGTTGAGATATAGCCTAAGACCAAACCCTATAAATTCAATGGGCAACCGCAAACATAAAGAAGCGCATCTCTTTTTATGAGTAAGAAATCAATTGTCCAGGTTCATAGCTTTTGAATAGAGCCCAATAGAATGGTGTAATGAAATGACATACCACCTGGGATGACCATATCAACAGAATACCTTGAAGAGAAACCCCTAAGGTACGACCATAATTTTGACGATCACAAGTCTAGAGAAGCAAACCTTACTCCCTGGCTCTGAGGGATCTTAATTATAAATATCTCTTACACACTAATTCAACGTCTAGTTTCTTTTTCTTTCTTTCCTTTTTTTCATGAATGCATGCTATGATGGTGACCTAAGATGCAGATGATGTTAAAGCAATAAGCCAGTTAGAAGTAAAATGATATGGGCAAATTTTAGGGTGCAACACTTGCGTTTGATTTACTAACGACTAAAAGGCGCAACACGCATGGCAAGGAGTATTAAAGCTAAGTTTTAATTTCTTCATTTAATAATATTTATTTTTATTTTTATTTTGCTTTATAAAAATTAGGGTTTGCTATCGAATGTCGATGAATCTCTCCTGCACTCACCCCTATTATTGTCCGTTTAATTCTCAGATGATCAAAGTCAATTGAAGGTTCAAGGAAGGTCAAGGCTGAAGATGTGTAAATTAATTTTTTGCCTTTATTTTTCTGTTACCCTATAAGGGTTTTATTGTAATAGGTTAGGTTTTATTTTTCCCCCATCCCCGCAGGTGTTTATTGTTATAGCATAGGATTTTAACTGTTTTATTTTCTGCCATGGTTAGTAATCCTAGGGAGTGCAAGCCTGCTAAATAACTTAGATCACTAATTACAAGATAAATGACTGAATTGAACTCACTTGATTGTGACACACACACACCTTTAGGGTAATCCCTCTTGTTACCTTTGTTGCCTGTTGCCTGTTGATTCTGTTGCCTTATGATTCTGTTGCCACTAATTGTACTAAATAGTCAAGTCCCTCGATTCCGAGGATACCTAAAGCAAAACAAATGTTTCCCTTAGTTCATAAATCATCATAAGATCATATGTCCCTTCGAAGTTGCCTTAACAAAAATGATCTTTCCCCTCGAAGTTGCCTTGTAAATGATGATTGTCCCGTTGCTAAGGTATCCTCGCATGATGCCTAAAAAGATTAATGAATATTATATCCTTCCCTTAGACTACCTGCCTTCTTTATGGCAAGGGACAGTCTTATGGCGAACGATACTCTCGATGACCCTTTCACATCCAATTGAAAGACTTCATACCCTCTCATGGTATGTATAGACCCTTTCGCCCGAAAGACTAAAAGAACATGAAAGACAAACTTAGGGTAGGTAGTTCTCAATTGCTTGCTCAATTCAAACAAATTCAAATTACTTTTCACACCTCCTTTTCAAAACAATTTCCAAAAGGCTACGCTTATTTACAAGCTAAAGTCCTTATTCAAATTTTTCTATTCACGCACTGCTTTTCAAACATTTCAAACAACTCAAACAAACAAGTGAGCTAAGTAATTAAGAGCCCATGGATAACTATGGATGCAAAGGGTGCCTTACACCTTCCCTTTGTATAACTTACCCCCCGAACTCAAAATCTTTCCAAAAGGTCTTTTCCTGTTCTTTTACCCCCATAATTGGATAAAATAAAAGTCGGTGGCGACTCTTGCTATCCGCAACATTTCGATAACGTCGGTTCACCGTATTACATATATATATATATATATATACATATATATATCCAAGATTTAAAAAAACGTAAATATAAAACAATGCTTTTTTTTAAATGGGCTTACCTCTCAATTGGGCTCAAACACACCCCCTTTTCTTTTTTTTTTGCAAAGAGTAGAAATAATTTTAAAATGGGCTAAGCCTCGATAGGGCCCAAATTATTACTAACATACCCTAATTTATAATTAAAATGGTTTTTATAAGAGATTGGGTTTAACAATAGAAATGTTAAACCCCATGGCTCCTATTTTGGTATATTCTTAATGCATAAATTTTAGACCGGCGTAGATATGTTCGGGTAAATTTTGGGGTGTGACAGCTGCCCCTATTTAATTATCTTGGATCGAATGACGTGGGAATACACAGGTCTCACGCTCTTCGGATCGAAGAGTTATTAATTAATAGAAGACCCCTAAATTTACCTTGTACTGGATCGTGAAAGAAGAGAATCGTTCTGCTAAATCCGAAGACTTACATAGCGAGAACTCGCAGTTTGTGGTGTGTAAAATGGTTCACTTGCTATGGTTCTAGCAAATTCGCCTGCGTAAAAGGGATTACTTGCCATGGTTCTGACAAGTTTACCTGTGTAAAAGGGATTACTTGCCATGATTCTGACAAGTTTACCTGCATAAAAGGGATTACTTTCCATGGTTCTGACAAGTTTACTTGCGTAAAAGGATTCACTTGCTATGATTCTAGCAAATTCACCTGCGTAAAAGGGATTACTTGCCATGGTTCTGACAAGTTTACCTGCGTAAAAGTTGTATTGTAAATGCGTATGCACCATGTACATGCATGTGATCCTGTTGTTTGTATAATGTAGATGTATGAACCGTTTGTATATGAGTAATGTTTGATTGTGTGATGCTCGTACGTATGTATAATCATTACAGATGCACGATGTTTGAATGTAAATGTTGCATGTATATATACTAATGCGTATGTATGCACGATGATCCCAGAGTTTTATCTCCTCGTAGCCCATTGAATTTGCTTAACCCTGCTTGGCCTTGCGCCACGACTTTGCTTGTGCCGGTTTGTAATGTTTATGCATAGAATGCTTTCGAGTGGAGCTTCGGGTTTTAGTCTCCTTTTGCACCATTAGTCCTGAACCCATCCCCTAGCCCCTTTGTCCTTTTGAATTGTCTAAATGTTTTGAAATGTGTGGGATGTTTATAAATCCTAGTTCGGATTGTATTTGAATGATCCGTTGATAATATCCTTTGTAAAAGAGTCGTGATAGATCAGAGTGATTGCGGCGTCGGGCGCATGTTACCCTCAGGAGATTTCGTAGTTTCGTTTCGTCGCTTTTGTATTAAAAATTTTGTAAGTTCCCCATAATAAATCCAAATTAAAGTTTATGAAAATAATTTATCCTTTGCAAATGGTATTGAAATGATGAGAGAGCGCGGTATGAAAAAAGGAACCTTTTGTTGATATTGCCTTAAATCGGCGAATGTACAAGGTGTGAAAAGAAAATGACAAATAAAAATGATATTAATACTGCCGTTACTCCTTTGTTATCGAGGGTCCCGGTAATCCTTTGCCTTTAGAAATGGATGATTGCACGAATCCTTATCCTTTGTAGTTTGCCTTCGGCTCATAACCTATGATCCTGCCCTTGTTAGGCGTAATATTTCTTGACCGCATCGGAACTGATTGGGTGCGGTAATTCATCTCCGTCCATTGTAGTGAGGGAAAGTGCTCCTCCTGAGAATACCGTTTTTATGACATATGGACCTTCGTAGTTAGGTGTCCATTTCCCACGGGCATCAAGTCGAGGTAGTAGAATCTTCTTAAGAACGACATCTCCTTCTTTGAAAGTTCGAGGAAGAACCTTTTTATCGAACGCCTTTGTCATACCCCAAAATTTGCCCATCATATTTATTCATCTGACTTTCAAATGCTCAAAGATACACAGGCAGGAAACATGCAGTCTCTCTCCTAAACAATAGCCTCTAAACTAGGGTTTTGTATTTCTCAAAGTAAAATCAACTTCTGATGCCTCAAGTGGATTCTATGGCATCTCATATGATTCAAAGGATCCTCACATCAATTTTCATGCTCTGACTCACAAGTTTGATCAATCAACGACTCAAATGGACAACAGTCGACCAATTTGACCTAAAAGTCAACAATGGTCAAACCACAGTCAAAATTCCTGACTTTTTGTCAACAACCTTATTTTGAAGTATCATTCACCATTTGATCAAGGATTGATCATGGTTCATCAAGAAAAGATCAGAAATCAATAAATCCAAAAGTTTCTAAATTAGGGTTTTCATAGGAGAAAGTCAACTGAACTTTGACCAGCCATAACTTCCACATGGCACATCAGAAATTTCCCAACCAAAGCTCATTTTGAAGGAAATTGAATTCTCTACAATTTTGTCTCTCACAAGCCAAGTCCAAGAATGCTTCATTTGAGAGATATGGATCAACACATTATAGGTCCTTTTTGAAAGTCAACCGAAAGCAGTTTTTTGTCAAAGCCAATATCATCAAGATAAAATCCTCAGATGGAAAAAAGTTTCCAAAGTGGCTTGTAGGGGACATCTTGAGGTTTCCTAAAAGTACTAGAACTCATCCATATCTTAAAAATTGAGGGAGATATTCCTTGTCAAAGTTGGGCAATTTTAAGGGGAAGAATGTGAAAGAAAGGGCCTCAAAATGAATTTCTTTGCAAATAGGCCCGTGTTCTTAAGATCCAATCTCTATCCTCCAAATATGAAGAGCCCAAAATCCAAATGCCACGAATTTATTTGATTTATTTGTATTATTATGGATTTTTATTCATTTAAAAGTGATTAAATTCAAATAAATCAAAGGAAAAACCCCAGATTTAATTTGACTCATAATTTTAATCAAATCCAATCAACATTGACTCCAAAAATCAGTCAAATTTCGTGCATAATGGATTTGGAATAATTGAATAAAAGATTGGGCAAAGTTAGTAACATTTACAAATCAAATTTTCAAAATTTCCAATCAAAGATTCCACAAGATTTCTTCTACAATTGTTAACCTAATATGTCCCATTATATAAGCACAACACCACCAATTGCCAAGGGGACGAAAAATTGGCAAGAGCACAAGGGTTTCACAATTGTCAAAATATCAAAGAAAGTGGAAATTTGCATCCTCTCATCACAGCCAGTTTCACGGTCTTCCATCCATCTTCACGACTGCTGAGGTAATATATGGTAAGAGGTGATCATTAGATAGGCCATATGACGTTTAGAAGGCATGCATCATGTTTAACATATCTCTTCATATTCTGAATTTTTGTATGCTATGATTTACCTTGTTTCAATGTGATTTAGCTACATATTTGAGTCCAGGAAGAAGTTTGCGAACCATTAGAACCGTTTGTGAGAAGTTTCGACGTGGGTCCATGGAGTCACCATGGCTAGGGCAAAAAAGAGCTTCAATTCGGTTTCCGTGATTCGTGTGTTATGAGGCCAAATAAATACCGCTACTGCACTCAGGAGATGATTTGCAACCAAACCGTGCCCATGGGGGAAGCTAACTGACCGTATTTTCTGAGTTTGTTTTTCGCAGGTCGTTAGCTACGAAGATGTTGTAGCAAGCTCGCAGCAAATCTGTAGCCAATTAATTTGCAGGTTTTATCATGGAAGAAGACGATGGTGTGGCAGTTCTGGGCGTGTTGAATGGTTTGATTGTTGGCGCGTGGGCCCAGCGTTGACTGTGCTTTATTTAATATATGTTTTATTTATTAATTGATGCCCAGGTTATTAACATCTTGAACGCGCAGCACAATTGGCAATTGGACAAACCTATCACTTTCATGACATGAGCTCGAGTTCCAGGTGTGGCAACTTAATTTTTATGAGGATTTTCCACAAGATCCAGTGCATCCTTCCCTGTGCGCCTCACCATATGCCCCTCAACCTCACCATCAGATCTTCAGCAAAGCCAGATCTAATGCTTATGAAGACGAAGGACTACCATGCACCCTCAATGGAGCATCACACGGAATCCCAGCTAAGTTTTATTTTATTTTTTTTAGTTTTAATTACATAATTTCCTTTTATTTATTTATTTCTTTTCTTTTCTTTTTTCCTATTAATTATTTTTTCTAAAAATTTACATTAACTAAAATAATGTTATATTTTGACAATTATTTATTTTTAATCGAAAATTTGACTTTTCCATAATTTTATCAATAATTGTTTTTCAACAATAAAAATTATTATTATTTTTGTATATACTTTTAATCAATTAATTTTTAGGTTTGTTAACTTCGATTCATTTATAAATCCTAATAGCCTTAGGTTTACTGGTAGGTGTTGCCCATTAACCCTGGTCTATTTTTGATCTTTAATGCACTAACATTTCTCTTCTTTGTGCCTAATTTTCAGGATTAACCAAGATCCTTCAGCCACGCACCATACCAGATCAAAAAAAGCTAAGTTCCCAATTTTTTTATTTTATTTATTTAACATCATTTTATCTTCTATTTTGCTTTTCAAATTAAAATAAGGTTCGCATCAATAGTATTTGAATCTGTAACACACTAACCCCTATTATTTTCTTTATTTTTCAGAGTTCGAGGAAGATCAAGGAATTCAAGATATTAAAATTAATTATTTATCCCTCTTATTTTCTGCTTTTATTTCCCTTTCCCCGCAGGTGTTTATTGTAATAGCGTAGGACTTTATATTTTTTTTGCTGCCTTTAATTTCTGCAATTTTAAACTGCGTGGTTAGTAACCCTAGGGAGTGATAAACCATGAACTGAACATAGATCACTAATTTACAAGATAAATATCATCGAAGTTAACCACGTGATTGTTGCACCTACACACCTTTAGGGTAATCCCTCTGGTTTCTTTGTTGCCTTATTACCGTTGCCTTGTTGCCTTATTGATTATGCTTTAAAATAGTCAAGTCCCTCGATTCTGAGGATACCTAAAGCAAATGTTGCCTTAAAGTTATTGAAACTCCCTCGAAGCTGCCTCGGTAAAATGTGATGATTGTCCCAATTGCTAAGGTATCCTCGCCTGTTGCCTAAAGATTAAATGACTATTATATCCTTCCCTTAGACTACTTGCCCTCTTTATGGCAGGGACAGTCTTATGGCGAACGATACTTTTCTCGATGACCCTTAACATCCAACGAAAGGACTTCCTACCCTCTTTATGGTATGGATAGCCCTTTCAATCTGAAAAGCTGAAAGAACATTTTTTCAAACTTAGGGTGATTTCTTTTTAATTGCTTGCTCTATTTCAAATTCAAATTCAAATCCAAACTCTTTTTCCCACTAATTTTCAAATACTTTTCAAAAAGACTATGCTTATTTACAAGCTAAAGTTCTTACTCAAAATTTCTATTCACACCCTATTTTTCAAACAATTCAAACATTTTGAAAACAAAGTGAGCTAAGCAATTAAGAGCCCATGGATAACCATGGATATAAAGGGCGCCTTACACCTTCCCTTTGTATAACTTACCTCCCGAACTCAAAATCTTTTTAAAAGGTCCTTTTTTGTTCTTTTAGCCTTTCCTAAAATTGGATAAAATAAAAGTCGGTGGCGACTCTTGCTCACCGCGACATTTCAAATAAAGTCAGTTCACCGTATTACAGCCTTCTTCATCCTTTTTTGATAGAGTTGCCCGTGACACAAAGCCGTCAGTCGCTTTTCTTCAATGAGATTAAGCTGATCAAAACGGGTTTTTACCCATTCCGATTCTTCTAACTTTGTGTCAGCCAGGACTCGTAATGAAAGAATCTCTACTTCGATAGGGAGGACTGCTTCCATACCGTAAACCAAGGAAAGGGGTGTTGCTCCTGTAGATGTGCATACCGAGGTTCTATAACCGTGCAGGGCGAAGGGAAGCATTTCGTGCCAGTCCTTGTATGTTTTCACCATCTTTTGTATTATCTTTTTGATATCCTTATTTGCAGCTTCGACAACACCATTCATTTTAGGCCTGTATGGTGAAGAATTGTGATGTTCAATCTTAAAATCCTCGCACAACTCCTTCATCATGTTGTTATTTAGATTCGATCCGTTGTCGATGATCCTGTTTGGAACCCCATACCGGTAGATGATGTTATGCTTAATGAACCGGGTGACTACTTGTCTTGTCACGTTGGTGTAAGAAGCGACTTCAACCCATTTGGTGAAGTAGTCTATGGCAACCAATATGAATCGGTGTCCATTAGAAGCTTTCGGTTCGATCATCCCTATCATGTCAATCCCCCACATTGCAAACGACCATGGTGAACTCAGGACGTTCAATGGATTAGGCGGCATATGTATTTTGTCAGCGTAAATTTGGCATTTGTGACATGTTCTTGCGTATTGGAAACAGTCGGCTTCCATTGTAAACTAGTAATACTCTGCTCGTAGTATTTTTCTCGCCATTGAATGTCCATTTACATGGGTTCCGAAGGTTCCTTCATGGACTTCTTTGATAATCTCCCTAGCCTCATTTTTATCCACACACCTTAGTAACACCGAGTCGTAATTTCGTTTGTATAAGACATCTCCGCTCAGGAAGAACTTGGCTGCCAATTTTCTTAGTGTCTTTTTGTCAATCGTAGAGGCATTCTCCGAGTATTCTTGTTTTTCCAGGTACCTTTTGATATCATGGTACCATGGTTTATCATCAGGCTGCTCCTCGATTGTGAGACAATAGGTCGGCTCATCGAAGTGTCTAACCGTTATTCATGGTTCGTGGTTTGGCCAGTTCACTTTGAACATGGAGGAAAGTGTTGCCAGTGCGTCAGCCATTTGGTTCTCTTCCCTCGGGATGTGAGTGAAAGTGATTGTTTCAAATTCAGCCATTAACTCTAGTATGAGGTCCCGGTATGGGATTAGCTTTGCATCTTGAGTATCCCATTCTTTGTTAACTTGGTGGATTACCAGTGCTGAATCCCCATACACTTCAAGCAGTTTAACCCTTATATCAATCGTAGCTTCTAACCCCAATATGCACGCTTCGTATTATGCAATATTGTTGGTGTAGTCAAAGCATAATCTCGCAGTGAAAGGTAAGTGACGATTGTCAAGAGATGTCAAGACTGCCCCTATACCGTGTCCTAGTGCATTTGAGGCCCCATCGAACATAAGTGTCCACATTGCACCTGGTTCAGGTTCTTCGTCGGGTCTTGGTATTTCGTAGTCCCTTATCACCATAATGTCTTCGTCCGGGAAGTCGAATTTCATAGATTGATATTCTTCGAGGGGTTGGTGGGCAAGATGTTCTGCCAGTACACTCCCTTTTATTGCTTTCTGAGTGACATATTGTATATCGTATTTTGACAATAACATTTACCACCTTGCGATTCTACCTGTAATAGCTTGCTTTTCAAACACGTATTTCAAAGGATCCATCCTTGATATCCACCATGTGGAATGTGTCAGCATATATTGCCGTAGACGTTTGGAGGCCCATGCTAGGGCACAACATGTCTTTTCCAATGGTGAATACCAAGATTCGCAATCCGTGAATTTCTTGCTAAGATAGTAAATAGCGTGCTCCTTTCTGCCTGTTTAATCTTGCTACCCCAGTACACATCCCATAGACCTTTCGAGGACTGCGAGATACATGATTAGTGGTCTCCCTGGTACGGGAGGTATGAGAATCAACAGATTTTGTAAGTATCTCTTTATAGTTTCGAAGGCTACTTGACAATCGTCGTTCCACTTGATTGGCTGATCTTTCCTTAGTAACTTGAATATTGGCTCACACGTGGCTGTTATATGTGAAATGAACCTTGAGATGTAGTTTAACCTTCCCAGAAACCCACGAACCTCTTTTTCTGTCCTTGGAACAGGCATTTCTTGTAGAGCCTTCACCTTGTCGGGATTTACTTCTATGCCTCGTTGGCTCATAATGAATCCCAATAGCTTTCCTGACCTCATACCAAATGTACATTTGTTCAGGTTTAACCTCAGCTTGAATTTCTTTAAGCGTTCGAACAATTTCTGCAGGTGTGTAATATGCTCTTCTTTTGTACAAGACTTAGCAATCATATCATCCACATATACTTCGACCTCCTTGTGGATCATGTCATGGAACAGTGTGACCATGGCTCGTTGATATGTTGCCCCTGCGTTTTGTAGTCCAAAAGGCATTACCTTGTAGTAGAAGGTGCCCCAAGATGTCATGAAGGTTGTTTTCTCCATGTCTTCGGGAGCCATTTTGATTTGATTATACCCAGAGAACCCATCCATGAAGGAGAAAACCGAAGTTTGTGCTGTATTATCCACCAACACATCTATACGTGGGAGTGGAAAGTCGTCTTTCGGGCTTGCTTTGTTCAGATCCCTATAATCCACACACATGCGTACTTTCCCGTCTTTCTTAGGAACTGGCACTATGTTAGCAATCCATGGTGGATATTCAACCACGGAAAGAAACCCTGTGTCGAGCTGTTTGAGTACCTCTTCTCGGATCTTGTTATCCATGTCAGGACACACTCTCCTACGCTTTTGTCTGACAGGTGCACACCATTCTTTGAGCAGTAATCTATGCACGACGATATCTGTATCCAATCCTTGCATGTCACGGTATGACCAAGCAAATATTTCCGCGTACTTGTGAAGTAGCTGGATTAGCGTTGCTTTCACATCCTTGTTCAGTGTTGCCCCAATTTTTATTTCCCTCGGTTCTTTGTCCGTACCCAAGTTTATGATGTCAATGGCTTCCTGAGGAGGGAGCATGCTTTTGGATTCTCTGTCTATTATCCTTGATAATTCTTCCGGAAATTCATCGTCTTCCTCAGACTGATTAGCAAGAGCCTCAAGTTTGTATTGAGTTTCAGCAGTATTATTATCGGTAGTGTTAGAGGGTGATCTGCACGTGGTTTATATTTTGCTTTTAGTATGCAGATATGGATGTGCTTTTGTGAAAAGTTTATTTGTCATTTTGAAAAGAAATAAATGCAAGAAGAGACAATGTTTTCAATACCAAAATGCAAACGTCAATTTTATTAATAAACCTTAACATTGAAAGTAAATGGGCCTTTACAAACCAACTCTATGCTTCGGGCGAGCCATGAGCGTTATTGTCTTTATTGAAAGAAAAACACAAAAGCAAATTACTTTGAAATGAAAACTATCTCCGGTATCTTCAGGCTTGTCCAGTTCTAAAGCTTCTCTCCTGATCTGACACTTCGGATGAAGTTAGATGTTCCCTCCTTAGAGCCCTTGTTGGATATCATAGCTGCGTGTTCGTACCCGCCTCTCACGAAAGTCTGCATGATCGGGGGGAATCGTTGTTCCTCCTTCGCAGCGCTTGTGATCTTCGACGGTTGATATCCTAACCCTAAGCGGTCCTTCTTCTCCAGGATTTCTGGCACTTTGCCCCAGCCTGCCACATTCAGGTTTTGTAGGTCTCTCCAAGATGTTACCGCCCTTCGTATTTTCTCCACGGGTAGTGTGACTGCAGTTGCAATCTCTAGCGCCTGGAACACAGTTTCTAATTCCCCTTCTCCAACCTCGATGTATCTGTATGAATCCATGTTGCTGAAAAATATATCTTCTTCTCCATTGACAGTTACTATGGAGTTTCCATCCACAAATTTTATCTTCTGATGGAGAGTGGATGTGATTGCCCGAACTGCATGTATCCAAGGACGCCCTAGTAGGCATGTGTAAGCTGGTTCTATCTCTATTACTTGGAAGTTGATACAGAAGGTATGAGGACCAACTACAACCAGTAGGTCTACTTCCCCAAACACTGGACTTTATGATCCAGCGAAGGCTTTGACCACTAGACAACTAGGTCTGACAAGGCCTTCCAAGGATATCTTTTCGAGGGTTTCCTTTGGCATTACATTTAATGATGAACCTGTATCAATCAGAACCCTAGATAGACGAGCTTTTCCACATTGTATAGAGATGTGCAAAACTTTGTTGTGCGCTTTTCCTTACGGAGGTAACTCATGATCACTAAATCCTAGACATGCCCCAGCGGTGATATTAGTTACCATCCCATCGAATTGATTCACAGTGATGTCTTTAGTTACGTGGGCGGCATTCAGAATCTTCATCAAGGCGTCTCGATGCTTCTCGGAGTTCACCAATAGTGATAGGAGAGATATTTTGAATGGTGTCTGCTGTAAGTGGTCTACCACCCTATAATCGCTTTTCTGGAGTAAAGCCAAAAATTCCTCAGCATCCTTATCATTGGCCTCTTTATCCTTGGGAGTTGTTTCAACACTTGGTCTCACCGCAGCTTGATCATTATTTTGTGTCAAGTTTCCATTAGGCTTTGGTTGTGCCTGTGCAGTTTTGAATATGCGACCGCAACAGGTTATGCCTCCAGGTCCCAAGATGTTTGACACAGCAGTATTCCCAGGGTACTGTTTTCATTTTGTCCAAAGGATATGGAGCTCTGTTCTTGTTAGTCGGGATGACCCTAGTATGCTCTTGTGTGGGTATCCGCAATGGTGGTCTAGAACATGGGATGATTAATAGCTACCTTGCCCCTTGGCTGGGTATCATCAATGGCTCGTTTCTATCCACCATAGCTATATATTCCTCCTCAGAGTGTTCCTTCGGCTGAATCAACCCTTGATCCATGAGTCTTTGTAGAGTGTCTTTGAAAGCTTCGTTATGTTCTAAGATGAACCCCTTTTTAAGTAGATACCTCTTAAGTGCATCTGTGAGGGAACTTCTTTGTTGAACCAACTCTTGCTCGGTAACGACCTCTATCGCATTGACTGCCCCATCACGGTGGGGCATAGGGTTCATCTTCACGTTGGGTTTATCAAAGGCAATTGCTCCTGACTTTATCAGATCCTGAACCTTATGTCTGAAGGCCCAACATTTTTCCAATGTGTGTCTGGGATAATTACATGCTATTCGCACCTTTCGTTGGCATTGTATTTGGGCATAACCTTTCCTAGAGGAGGAGGTGCTAATGGTTTGATTTCTACTAATGACTCACTTATCAAGTATCTTAGTATTTCTCTCTTGGACGTAGGCAAAGGATCAAACTTCCTTTGAGGGCCCTGAAACCTGTTCTGCTGTTGTGGAAATGACATAGGAGGTCTAGGTTCTTAATGCACTACTGCATTGGTCTCCCCTTCCTTCTTTTTTGCGAAGGTTGGGGTGGGCCTTTTTGAGTGATAAGAACCTGAGGATGCCCCTTGTATCTTTCCGTTCTTAATCCCATTTTCAATCCTTTCACCAATAACCACCAAATCTGAGAATCCTGATGATACGTTTCCGACCATTTTATCGTAGTATGGTCCTTGCAAGGTGCCTATAAACATGTCTACCAGTTATTTTTTCATCAAGGGGGGTTGGACTCGAGAAGCCATTTCCCGCCATCTTTGGGCATACTCCTTGAATGCCTCATCCTTTTTCTATGACAGATTTTGTAGTTGCATCCGGTTGGGTGCCATATCCAAGTTGTATTTATATTGCTTTAGGAATGTGTTAGCAAGGTCATTCCAGCTTCGGATATAGGATTTCTCCAACTGCATATACCAATCAACAGACGCCCCGCTTAAGCTATCTTAGAAGAAGTGTATCATCAACTTTTGATCGTGGGCATAGGTAGCCATTTTTCGTACATACATGCGCAAGTGGTTCCTTGGGCATATGAGTCCTTTGTATTTCTCAAAGTTGGGAACCCTGAATTTGTGCGGGATAGTCAAATCTTGGACTAAGCTCATTTCGAAGGTATCCACATCGAAGACATTGTACCCTTCTACCGCCTTTAGCCTTTCCTCTAGTGCCTTAATTTGTCCGCTATCCTTGGAATCTTCTCCAGAGTTAGGGGAAGTTTGCTTGTGTTGAGGTACCTGGTTCGTATTATCCATATCACCATATTGTAGATCCAAGTAGTCGTCCTCCTTAGGAGGGATGTTGACAGGGATGCGAATTGTGCGGGATACCCCTTCCTTCTATGTAGTAGGGATGAATCCTTCCTGAGAAGTCTCTCCTTCCTCATGGGATCTGATGACTCACTTAGAAGAGCGGGCATTCATTCTATAAGGATCACTACTTGGAATGTTTCTTAACAGCGGGTTGCCATCATCTGGTATGTCCTCAGACTGATCCTGAGTTTCCTTAGCCTTTTCCTGTTTATCCATGAGATCCTTCATGAAACTCAGCATTTGGGTCATCCCTCCCTTAATTTCCTCCACAGTACCCTTCAGTTGAGTCACTTATTCGTGAAGGGCGGCTTGATTTTGCTCTAGTTGTTCCATTGCTTTCTTCCTTTGAGACCTAATTTGGTACGGCTGTATGGTTGCTTGGTTATCTCCTCCAATGACGTGACTAGAGATAAAGACAATTTTCCTCCTCTTAATGTTTTTGAAAATAATTTGAAATGATATGCATGTCATGAATGTTATGGTTATGTTCATGTCTTATCCATATTTATTATTATTATTTAAAAAGTTTTTATTTAAATAATATTTTTGGTGAATATTGTAGGAACAATGAAAAATGCGAAAGTAAACACACTTTATTAATAGAAGAAACTTGAAAAGGAATTACAAATTCATTGTTGAATTACAAATGGAAATAGAAACTGAAAATTAAATACCAAAAAAATAAATGCAACAAGGAAATAGTAAATGTCTAAGAACGCCTTTGGATATCCGCTTTGAACTTGTCCACCATACTCCTACAAAGTTCCATGAATTCCTTCACTACCTCGGGAAGAATGACGGGAGAAGATTCCGCTCTTTCCAAATTCTTCGGAATATCTTGGATTAAGTCATTACATAAGAAGACTAGCTTGTCATAATTTTCACAACATTTTTCATGGTCCTTGAGAAGCTTAGAAACCATACACACATGCTCACTTGCCGTAGAAACAATTGTATATTGCCTTTTCCAATACTCCTTTTCATCCCTTGCTTCTTCAAATAGCTCTATGTGCTTTACAAATACTTCCCTAAGTGCGGCCAAGCCTAGAAGTGCCCTTTTGTGCTCATCGGTGCGTTGTACAAGTGCTTCTTCCGTGGTTAATCTCCTTAAGCGCTCTTCTTGTCCAGAATTGCGGGCTTCGTGAAGGTCATACTTGAGATACCTTATTTGCACCTCTTGATCTTTGGTCCTATCAGTCAATTCAAAGACTACAACTTCTAAATTTTCCTCAGACTCCTTTTTGTCACGGGAAGCTTTTTCGTAATACCTTCTCCACTTTGCAATTAAATTGAAGTTAGCACTTAGGACACCTTCTGTTGCATGCTTCCTTTTACCTTTTTCTCTTTCATTCTCTTCCTTAATAGTTTGAAGCTATTGGCTCTTCTCTTTAAGGTCGAAGCGCAATTGACTCTTTTTGTTGGTCAGTTGATGTACGTGAAGCTCTAATTTTTCTTTTTCCTTTCGGGACGCCTCTAGGGCAGCCCTGATCCCTTCTATCTCTTCGATGGATAGAGGAACAGGATTAGGAGAATCAGGCTTGTATGCTGGATCCACAATGAATTGAAGTAAAATCTTTCCGACCCTTTCTTGAACCCATTTAGTGTAAGGCTCCTTAGCTATGACATTCTTCGGCCCAAAGTTATTTGTTTGAACATGTTTCCAATCTTCGATTACTTTCTTTAATGTTCTAGGATCACCTTTTCCGTTGTCATGCAAAATCAATTCCTCCACATATTGTGTGGAAGGTTCATCATCCATAGAATGGCCCAATTGGTGCAATGCTAACACGGGGTTATAATTAATACAACCTAAAGTTCCCATTAGAGGCACATTGTTAAATTCTCCACACTTGTAAATGATCCTTTCGGAGGTTAACTTCCTTGCATACCAGAAGATGGAATCTGCTTTGAGAGCCCTTAGCTTTTGAGACCACTCATGTCTAGTAAAATCTTTGATCAAATAACTAGCTTTGTAAAGGTGAGAAGTCAACCAAGAGTACAATAAATGAATGCAACAAAATAGCATCCCCTTTTTCCTTTCACACCGAGCATGGATGGTATAGTAAATGTTAGCGAGAATGGTGGGGGTTGGATCCTTATCAAAAATCCTAAAGGATGTAAAAACATGAATCGCAGCGGGATCAACATAATCAACGTTTTTAGGTAATAAAACAACACAAAAAATTAAAAGAGCCAAAAAATGTCCGCAAATGTCCCATTGTTTCTTTTGAGCATAACACATAGCTTGAGATTCTAAGTCGGATCTCTTGATCCCATGTACATCCCCATCAGTCTTGTAATTAGATTCCAAATCCGAAGCGAGCACTCCTAAGGCTTTGGCCAAGTCAGAAATCTCAACATCTTTCCCAATTCCTGTGTAAAATTCCTTTTTAGTCCTTGAAAATCCTAGCATAGCATCCATCTCTTTCAAGGTTGGAGCCAACTGAAAATCCTGAAAAGTAAAACACCTGAGCGGCAGATCATAGAACTGAACCAAAGCGGTGATGGCTTCTTCTTGAACCTTTACCCTTAGCAGATCCAGAATATCCCTACAACGAACCACAAACCTATCCAAAGCACTTGACGGCATTTTCTCCTTGATTATTTTCAGCCTCTTGATGTCTGGGGTTGAGATAGTAAAGCGGATGATGGACTTCTTAGTACTCATTTTCCTGAACATTCACCAAAAGAATATATTTCTCATTTATTTTTTTATTTTATTCCTGTGGATAAGACATGATGCAGAAATGCATATGATGCATGATGAATGCAAACAATTATATGATAAAAATAAATAAAAAAACATATAATTAAACACATAAGCACATAAGCCCTAAGTTCATAGGTTCGACGTAACGGCTTAGGGAGCCTACCCTTCCCATAGGTATGTTCTAAAAAGGATCTCATGGGGCCGTTCGTAGCCTCCGAGACTTTTTGTCTCTTTGGATTTTAGAACAACTCATATGCCCATGAGGTTCGAGTTTTAGGGGTAGGTTCTTAGAGAGATCAGCCAAATACCCAGTCCTGCCCTCAACAAAGTCAAGCCTCGTTTTGGATATTTCCAAATATTTAACCCGCTCTGAATGGAAATATCATTAAGACTCGTAGGCGATGCAAGTCTCCTCTGGTCTTAAAGATAATCCCCACGCTTATGTTTTAACAACAATTTATAATTATCCCAAAAATGCAGTAAAAAAACAGATATTCAATTAAGCATATATTTATTTAAATTGCTATAAATAAAAGACTGTAAATAACTAAATAAATAAAAGAAAATTAAATTAAATATTTAAAAAATCTAAACCCTAACCCCAAAATCCTAACCCTGAAATTTTAGCCAAACCCTAATAATTGACCCTGTACCCTAAACCTTAAAAAACCAACCCTAGGAGCATAATAATTCACCAATTGTGTATCCCCAGCAGAGTCGCCAGCTGTAGCAACCTGCCCTAAAAAATTAGAATTTTAGAGTCGCCACCTATTCTACCAGGGCGAATAGGACACCCTACGAAGTTAAGAAATCTGGGTAAGTTATTATATTCAGTTCAAGGGAAGGTGTTAGGCACCCTTAACCCTTTCCTAAGGTTTTGTCTAGGGTAATGTTTGTGGCTTAAAAATGTTAAGGAAAGGTTTATGCTTTCAAGGGTGAACGGTAAGATTCGAACCTAATCGGAGTTTTGGGGAAGGGGACTCGCCTTGTTGCCAAGTGCCTACGTACCTCCTTATGGAGGATTAGAGTCTATGTAGTTCAGGCTTAGGGTTGTACGCCTTAGAGTTTAGTATGAATGTATTAAAGGTATTTTGAATTACCGTACGCAGTTTGGTAATTGCCGCAATTTTGAAATTCGTAGTTTGTGAAAAAGATGTATTTTGATGTGGCGTACAACCCTGATTAATATTTTAAACCTTAGTATTGTTAATCGCGTTGATCAATAGCTTCGATCAACATAAATAACAAATTAAAATAAGGTTAATTTTATTGCCATTCATCATAACCAATTGATTTGGTTAAAACAAACAACAAACTGATTTTGATTTGTATGAATTTATTTAATTGTGTAAGTTGATTAATTTTATTATTAACCATCGCGATCATTTAGTTCGAACAAAACGATTAATAAATTGGATCCTGATTTATAAACCTCACTTAGCTTAACAAAATTAATTTTGTCGCTAATCATCATAATCGATTAATTTGATTAAAACGATTAACGAATAAACCCCTAAAATAATTAATTAAAAATTAATCTTATCATTATATTTTTTACAAAATAAGCTTTTTCACCAACGCGATTATTAAATATAATCGAGTCGAATGAAAGTTATATAAATAAACCAATTAAACCAAACCAATTAATATTAACAAATAAATTAAATTCTATTTTTTTATTTTCGCAGGAGGGTGTATTTTTTAGTTAATGAGTAATTCAGGGGGGAGCTAAAAGCATTGGGCTAGGCCCAGTTAGGTTTTGGGTCCGTTGCGATTCAGTGTGGTGCATGCGTATGGCCTTGGGTGTGTGTTCAGTGATCGTAATCTTTGGTTTCGTATCCAAGGGTCTGCATGTGTTGTTGGGAGAGGGAACATGGTAAGGGATGTGCACCGGATCAAAGTCCATGTGCAGACCGTGTGGCTATCGTGAAGCCACATGGCACCAATCTGACCGTTGGGGAGGGGATTAGCTCTCATCCTCTAAAATATCATTTTATTTTTCTTATTCTCCTTCTCACTCTTTGCTCCCTCTCTCTCTTGCTCTCTCCTCTCACACAAACCCAAAAAAGCCCAGGAAACGACCCCCCGAACCACCATAAATCGCCTTGCGAACCACCACCACACCCATTTTTCGGTTGAGCTTCAACCGAAATCTTCAAACCCCAACCCAGATTTCCAAAAAAAAACACCAAAACCAGATTAAGATCCTCTTGATCTTCATCTTTAACCTACCTCCAAACCCTAACCCTATGAACCCTAAACCTAACAACATATGAACCCTAACCCCAACGACGAACCCTAACCCTCAATTAAAACCCAGATTCACATAATAAACAACAAATCAAGCATGCAAATCAAGAAAATTAAGCTACGTGGATCTATTTGTAACCTTTTGTCTTAATTTCAGGAACGTGTAAGCCCCTTTTCACTAATCTCTCCCTCCTTCTTCCTTTTTGTTTTGCAGGTGCGATGAGGACGCGAGGAAGATTGAAGGCTTTCTCCGACTATGTCTCCCTGTTACATTAGGATTCCTCTTCATATTTTTTTGTCCTCTTTCTTTTTGGCTTAGGGTTTTCTTTTATAATGTTAGGTTTAGGTTAGTTTAGGTAGTTTTAGATTAGATTTTATTTTTAAGTTTGATTCATAAAGATTCGATTCATTTTTGTTGTTTGATTTGTTGTAATTGATCGTGTTTGATTCAATAAAGAAATAAGTTTTTGTGAAGATCTGATTTTATTTAGTTTATGTTTTGATTCGTTTTGATTCAATCTTGTGACTGGGCTTTGGATTTGGAATTAGGGTTAGTTGTTGGTGGTAGATGGTGGAGGCGCTGTGAGGAAGGAGGTGAACAGGGTTCCTCGTGAACCCTAGTTTGACCCTTTTACTCCGGTCAACTTTTCCATTTAATTAAGTTCATTTAATTTATACTAATTTAACTAAAATAATAATAATACCCAAATTATGTTACTAATAATCTTAATAATTTTACACTTTAACAAAATTACTAAATCAAACATTAGTGTCATAATGAATAAATAATTAAGCATTTTTTATTTTAAAAACTAATATAATTAAAATCTGTATTTTGCAACATAATTAATTATTAATATAAATAGGGTTAATGAATTATATATATATATATATATATATATATATATATATATATATATATATATATATATATATATATATATATATATATATATATATATATATATATATATATATGAGGAGGGATCAAATTACACCCGAAGAGTTACACCACGAGTTACACTCGTTCAATAACTACATCTCGAAATAATATTTTTTAAATTCAACCGTTGGATTGAAACATAATATCATATAGATCATTCCTATAAAGTTTGAGCTTAATCTATAATGATTTACTATGTCATTGAATAACATCAAAATTAACGTTATATGAAAGCTCATTTTGACGTTAATCTTTGGATATCTTGATGATATAGTAAATCATTATAGATTAAGCTCAAACTTTATAGGAATGATCTATATGATATTATGTTTCAATCCAACGGTTGAATTTAAAAAATATTATTTCGAGATGTAGTTATTGAACGAGTGTAACTCGTGGTGTAACTCTTCGGGTGTAATTTGATCCCTCTTCTATATATATATATATATATATATATATATATATATATATATATATATATATATATATATATATATATATATATATATATATATATATATATATATATATATATATATATATATATATATATGCAAGATTTAAAGAAACGTAAATATAAAACAAAGCTTTTTTTTTTAAATGGGCTTACCTCTCAATTGGGCTCAAACACACCCCATTTTCTTTTTTTGCAAAGAGTAGAAATAATTTCAAAATGGGCTAAGCCTCGATAGGGTCCAAATTGATACTAACCATACCCCAATTTCTAATTAAAATGGTTTTTATAAGAGATTGGGTTTAACAATAGAAGTGTTAAACCCCATGGCTCCTATTTTGGTATATTCTTAATGCATAAATTTTAGACCGGCGTAGATATGATCGGGTAAAATTTGGGGTGTGACACAATGCAGTAAATAGATGCATTAGGTGAATGTGCACTCATCATAGGAAAGTAACTCAAACTAGGGTAACATAATGACACGAGAACAACGTTAAACCGATTAGCTATTACATAGACCATTTCAGGTAACGTAAATTTGAATAAAAAGGACTAGTGTGTGCATGCTCAACTTCATAAAAACTCTTCTGAAATGAAGCTCTAATGTTGCCCACTTGTATCTTGATATTGTCATTCACAGCCTCCCAACATTTGCATAAATCACCTAAGCTATTCTCTAACATTTGCTTAAGTTTCCAATGCGCAGACTCCACCCTTTAAATAAAACAAAACATCCAATTATCTGTAATATTAAGATAAAGAAATAATGTCGATAAAATTACATAAACATACCTATTAGTTGTGGTGTTGCCCAAATGTAACACTTGATTAATCCATGCTTCGACAAATCGATGTCTATGCGGTGTCAACCACGTGTCAATCACATAATTAATAAAATCTTTGGAGTCAACACATGCATCCTTAAGTTGTTTCAGTCTTTGATGGTACTCCATCTCAACACTAGCCCTTATAAGTTTATACCACATTTTCTCCACAATTTCTCGCATATTATCCACAACATACTCCTTACACTTTGATTTCACATTTTTGTTAATGTGAAATCGGCAAGGCAAATTAGTTGTCTTTGGAAATACTGTTTCAATGGCTTTCATTAAAGCAAGATCTCTATCAGTCAAGATTACTTGAGGACAAAAATCCTGCTTAATAAACAACTGTTTCAACTTATCCAATACCCAACAAAAAGTCTCTGTCTGCTCAGATTCCATATAGGCAAATGCAACAACAAATGTTAATATAGTTGATGTCATACCAACTATTTCAAACAACAGTTGCCTGTACTTGTTTGTCTTGTATGTGCAGTCCATAATCAATACAATAGGAAACATATTCAACAGCTTCACTGATTCTGGATGAGCCTAGAAAATATCTCTCACAACTTCTGACTCATCCTTTTTCCTGCTCCAGTAAACATAACCTGATTCTTCAACCAACTTGAGCAATTGTTGCATTTCTGTTCTGGGACCCCTTATGTCTCTTTTTATCTTACTCTTATGTTTGTATATTTGCATGATCTGAGTGACATTCTCCGGGTCACGCTCTTGCAATGACAATAATGTGTGTATTGGTGGAACATGGCGTTTTGTCAAATAAACAATATGTTGCTTATCATTTGTATTTAGTCGACTTATGAAAGCATGACCTTCAAATCTATCAGGTAAACCGTGGTTGTGTACTCCGCATTTTACATCGATCTTCCATCCAGAAGCATCTTTCAATGGTGTTGACCTAATTTTGAAAGGACAACCACATCTCTTACTAGCACTTTGGGTTTCACTATCTGTTTTTTTGTATTTTCCACCTTTATCACAACCATATATTAATTTGTCACTTCTTCATCTCTTGCCTGTTTTGGTATCTGAATGAGTTATTATAATTGTCACTTTATTCTTGATTCCAACCTCCCTAATCCAACTTATCGCCTCTTCTCTTGTAGCAAATTTTTGACCAGTTACAAAAGCATCGGTTGTATCCACGCATGTCTGATTTACGTCCATTTCATCAAAGGAGGATCCACACCTGGCAATTAAAATTAAATAAACTTAATAAATAATTTGTAAAAAAAAGTGAACCGAAATACCCATAGAGGGGTTATCCGGTTGCTAATGTGAAAAATCGGAAATCACCACAACGGGTTATCCGGTTGGTAAAGTTAAGACCGGAACTCATGAAGTTGTGTTATCCGGTTTATTATGTTACTGACCGGAACTCTGCATACTGGGTTATCCGGTTAGCTTACGTATCACTTCCAAACTTTCGCCAATGACCGTACAAACAGTAAAAGTAAAAAAATTAAAAATAAAAATAAAAAATAGAAAAGGACAAAATTGGATTATTTTTAAAATTGTTGGGGTATAGGGATAATTGTTGGGGTACAGGGTATAATTTTCTTGTTTCTGCTGTCATGGCTGAAATTAGGTTATTACATATAATGGGCCAAAATTGAGATATAAGTTGTTTCTGCAGTAATGGCAAAAATTAGGTTGTTACATATAAAGGGCAAAACGATGAGTTCCAAGAGAACTTGACGCCATATATCCACCCCACATGGCTGAAATTAGGTATGAGTCACCTCTCTTATAAACTCAGCGTTTCCTCCATTCTTTGTCGAAGTGTGACTTTAACATTTTTAGACTTAATCTAACAAAACGGGAGATTGTTGGGGATCAAGTGTGAAAGTGCTAAAAGTCCCACAATGAAGGAAATGGTTGGTTTATAAGAGAGGTGACTCATACTTCCATTGTCTTAAGGTTTTCGGTGGATACGTGGCGTTAAGGTCTCTATTAACCACGACTATTTAGTTACCTTGAATGTATGCAATTCTTAATATTGGATTTTTTGAATTTTCAGGTTTCACACACTTGGTTTATCGAGGTGCTGTCCATTCCAGATTTGAGCATTCTCTTGGAGTGTATTGGATTGCTGGTCAAACTATTAAAAAGCTTAATAGTTATCAAGTATATTTCTTTTACCCTTTTAAGGTACAATAAAGTCTTTTAAATTAAAGCATCTTACACATGCTTGTGATTTTGCAGAGCATGGAGCTTGGTATTGATAAATTTGATATTCAAACAGTAAAACTTGCTGGTATGTTTTTTTTCTCAATAACTACTTATGATTTTATTTACATTTTTTAAAATTATTTATGAGATTGTCATCATTCTTCTTAGGACTATTGCATGATGTAGGACACAGACCATTCAGTCACTTGTTTGAGCGGGAGTTTCTTCCTCGAGTTAACAGTGGTTGTCATTGGTACTCTTTTCATTTTAATTCATTTCATTTTTCTTTATATTTTCCCTCTATTGTTGTAGCAAGAAGTTTTTCCGGTGTTTCTACCTACAGAAGAAAGGCTATTATGTTATATATGGTTATTTATACAATTTTGTGATCATTATACATATACAATATGTCATATTTTGTACTTCGTAGGTCGCATAAACAAATGTCAGTAAAAATGGTTGATTATAAAGTTGAGGAACACCATATTGATATTGAATCTCAGATGTTAAAAAGAGTCAAGGTAATGTTACTATTTGCAATTTATTTTTACCTATTTTATGTCAAGTTTATTGAGTTTCTGAATATTAATTCTTAAGCATCATAACCATGCTATCTTAGGTTAATTAGTTAATTAAGTTGTCAACATGAGAGACTGAGGTTTTGGTAAAACTAGACCTTGAGATACCATTCTTCTGAAAGTTTAAAAGTATTGGACATTATTTTAAAGATACGTAAAATTTGATTATAAACGATAAATCATGCTTACAGCCACGACAATTCTCTGTTCTATAGAATGTTGTCTAGAAAGAAGCAGTTTTCCCATATACATTCCCTATGTTAGTATGGATATAATCTGTTCAAATATGAATGTATTTATTCACTTATTCTGCATAATTGTATGCTACATTACTTAATGAAACAAAATGTAGGAATATGTTTGCACCTTCATCCTAATATTGGCGAGCTCCAAATTTTCTCTTCCTAGGGTAAGACTTTTTATTTTTATTCTTAAATTTAATTTGTCTATCTCTAGACATATTTGATAAGTTTGGTTTTTTTTGTTGCTATATATTTCTAACATATATTTTTTCTCTCTTTTTGATTTATTTGTTTTCTTTTTGTTGGTTATTAAGAGCTCAAGTGATAAAAGTTTCATGTATGATATTGTTGCAAATGGAAGAAATGGAATTGATGTTGACAAGTAAGTAAGCTCTGTTGAATCTGGCTTACAATTTTTTTTATATTCTCTCTTTTATGTATTCTTCATATGTCTGTTCATATGAGTTATGCTAAATTGCAATTCTTTGTGGAAACTGTTGATTTGCATGCAGATTTGATTATATTGCCCGTGATTGTCGAGCTTGTGGTCTTGGATGCAACTTTGAGTTTTAGAGGTTGCATGAATTTCTTTAAAACAACTTTTTCTCAGTAGTGTTTGGATAGTTTTTCATGAAGGTGTTTTGCATGTTGGATGCATTATTGGTAAAACATACCTGGTTGATTGTGTTTATGCAGGTTGCATATATGTGTGGAGCTAATACAGGTTTTGTAATGAATGTCATGATCGATGTCATGACATCCATGTGTGACAGCAGGAGCTGTTATTATTTGTTAATTGTGTTTCCTAATTTATCCTTTTTATCAGTTTAAGAAACTTTTTATTGAGTGCTGCATATTTCGTCCAGAAGATCCTTTTGACAGCACATTGTGTAACAGACAGTTGGCGTGTGAATTAGGTTAACTGTGTTAACCCTAATGTGTTTCTAAAAAATCCCAAGGCCCAAAACTGCTTATAAAAAGACCTGTAATCCTAATTTGGAACGCAGACAGAAGATTGTAATTGTGGAGAACGGTTGTTCTGTAACTGTCTCTTGTGATCCACGCTATTATCTTTGATGATTGCGTTGGAATTAGTTTGTGTTTTAGTTGTGTCACTCTAAGCTTTTAAGCACGAGTGTGTGTCTCTTGATTGAAGCTTTTAAGCAGATCAAGGTGTGTTTTTGAAGTGTGTCTTCTATCTGTAATTGTTTACTGTGTATGTGTTATAACTGTTGTGATTGAGGGGGAGGGGAATGGAGATATTCCATATCTAGGTAGAACCTAGGTCATTGGGTAGTGATTAAGTGAGGAGTTTAGTTCTGAATTGATACTGCTAATAGTGGACTTCATCCCTAGCTTGGTAGCCCCCAGAGTAGGTTGTTTGAACCGAACTGGGTAAACAATTCTGTGTGTTTTTTACTGTTTTCTGTTGTTTGTTATTATTGTATGTGCTGCGTAATTATGGATGTCATAACATCCAGTTTGACATCGAGCGTGTGTTACTAGAATTTTCATTTCATAATAAATTTAAAGTTTATATAATATACATAGTTTTGATTATATATGCGTCTCTTAAAGTATAGTATCCTTACAGGTTAATGGAGACCACGCGGGTTTTGAATGATGATATTTGATATCGTGCGAAGGACTATTAGTATTGTTATGTCTCAAATACTTTTAATGTTTTTTCATTTGCATATTTCTAATTTTGCTTGTGTTTTCCTTTGTAATTTTCTAGATGTTACAATCCACAAATTTACTTGTGTGCATGCATGCGCTTCTTTTAAATATAGATGCATCATAATCATTTTTACATCAGTTTGCTGAATCATAATTGCATGCACGCGCTTTTAAAAAAAGAAGTTGTATGATTCAATAATTAAAACCATCGAGACTTCTCCATTGGAAGATTTGAAGGAAGCTAGAGAGTTGATTCGGCGCATTCGAAGGAGGAATCTGTATATATATATATATATGTATATATATATATATATATGTCTATATATATATATATATATATATATATATATATATATATATATATATATATATATATATATATATATATATATATATATATATATATATATATATATATATATATATATATATATATGACATATCATATGAGATGAGAATGACATTTTTATGTGAGAATATGAGAATGAATATGAACGATTAGATTTTAAAATAAATTGTATATATTATATATCAATATTATTTTTTGTCTCATCAAACATTCATTTAGATTACTCATTTTGAGAGTACTTTTCTTGTGTATTTTAAATTTTAAAACATAAAACGTTCCCTTTAATTTTTGATTTTTATCTTTTAAAAAACACTAAGTCAAGTTAAAATATCTTACTCCCGTTCAAATACTACTTTATTTTACTCTTTTTTAAAAAAAATAAAATGTTTATACTCTTTCCGATCTTTAATTATTTTTTATCTCTGTCATACCCTAATTTTTGACCCCCCTGAGATGACATATCTTCAGGATTTTTCATCAGGTCAAGACAAGTACCCAGAGCAGTCATTTCTCCATCTGGTACCTAATCGAGGATGCTCAAAGACAAGAAAGCTCAGGCAAAGGATCAATCAATACAAGGATTAGTCCCTAATACAATCATGAGGCTCAAAGACTTCACTTTTCTCATCTATGATTGATTAGACATCCAGTCATATGAGTACAGGTTTACTCAGGTCGCCAGACTAGGGTTCTGAGCCTATCAAGGACTGAAATCAGGGATCACATTTGGGAAACCCTAAAAAACCTCAGAGGGTCATTCAAAGACATCAATCATCTTCAAATAACTCATATTACAAGGTCTACTGGACATCACACTTCAATTCAAAGTCTACAGTCATTACTTTCACATGGTCGACAAATTAGGGTTTTGACCTAATTCACCAAGATAGTTGACTTCTGATCAGGGCATGAATCCAAAACTCAAGACATGATTCAAGGATCTCTACTACCTCCATATAATCCATTTATATCATCCATTTGTGGAGAAGATCCTATTTCTACACAAAAGCCCAAAAATTCACTTTGTCAGGAAAAAGTCAACTGTGAAGGATCATCATTGACTTTTAAGGTTTTTGGTCAAAAAATGACTTTCAAAGATCAATATCATCAATATATGGATGTCAAAGTCATTTGGCCAAAGAAATTCAAAGAAATTCATCAAGGAGCGAAAAGTCGGGAATTAGGGTTTTTGAAGGCATGGTGAGATCTCAAAATTTCACCTACACAACTCAAAAAACTTCCAACATGAAAGTTGTAGATCTTGCAAAATAAAACAACATCTTACAAAGGAACTTTTTTCAAAAGATCAACCATTTATGAAGTTTTGGAAATTTTGAAGTTTAGGTCATAAACACTTAGAAATTTTTCCAAGTGTTTTAACCTAGTTTTCATCCAACTTTAGGCTCATTTTTCACAAATTTCCTAAATGATTCTGAAGAAGACATAAACTAATGATTTGAAGTAGATGTTTAGGGCTTTCCAAATTGTGTTCAACCTTCTCCAAATTCAATTTGAGCTAGGAGTTATGCTTGTTCAAAGTTGGCCTCATGAAGTGAAATTATAGGTCATGGACACTTTTGGACTTTGCAAATTTTGTGCAAATAACCTCTCTTATGGATGCTACACGACCCATAACACATCTGAAACCATGCCATGCATTCATTTTCACCATGCCATAAGGATTGAAGAAGATTCTAAAAAACAAGAACATGTGATTATGTAATGATTACATTTGTGAATTTATGGCAAATTGATGAATCACCCAAGGAATCTTCTCACCAACCAATTAGAGCTCATTTCTGGCTCAGAATTGTCCCCTAAGATCAAGCAAAATCGAGGGCTAGGGGGTTGATCAAATGGAATCAAAATTCTCATCATTGCATAAGAGATATTTGCAAAATTCCTTCATGGCTAAGAAAGCAAATCAACTTCACTAAGGAAGCTCACTCCTCTGCAGCTATACTGATCCATTTGCCTATAAATACAGATGCATTCCTCATTCAAAAACACACCAAAGCAACCATATTACTTGCTTTCTCCTTCTCTCCTCTTGTTCATTGTTTTTCAAAGTTCTTTGGCAAGAAGAATCGATTTCTTCAAACCAAAGCTTATCTTTGGGAAGTGAGCATTCTAACATCCCAAGGGAGGTCATTTGAGGTGATCCAAGCACCTGGATCACTTCTGTAGGTGGAGGAACACCATTGTTGCTCTCACTTTGAAGCATTTGCAGTTGGAGGTCCATGGAGTGATTCAGAAGGTTTCAAGGCAAGCCAATCATCCAGACACACTCCTCAGGTCATAGTGAAGCTAACCAGATGGCTGCAGCTCATCTGTAACTCAGGATTCAACAACCTCCATGTCCACTTGAAGCTCAAATCGAGGGAGGTCCATAGAACAATTCAGAAGGATTCAGGCTACAATAAGCATCCAGTTAGCATCATTGAGTCTCAGGGAAGCTATTGAGATCATTCATTCAAACCCAGGTGCTCTCAATCATCCTCACGATCTCCATTTTCAGAGGTAAGTTTCTGAACTTCACCTCTCTAATTTAAGCACCTTTTGTGAAATAGCTCGATTCTATCTTGTTCAGCATCATCAGAGGATTGAAAACCCTCTATCATCATCCATTTATCTTTCAGTATAGTCATTTAATTTAATATTGAAATTTTAGGGTTCTTCACGTATTTTAGGTAATTCAGTAGATGTAGTTAATATAAATTCATGTTAGTTACATATTTGAAATCGTGAGAGAATTTAGAGCAAGTTTGGTCTTTACATCTTTGCAAATGGTTGAGAATTGAGAGAGTTCAGAAATTCAAAAATCCAAAAGCTAGAGGTTGAAGACAACAATGGTGGTGGCGCGCAAAATTCAAATCCAGGGCTAAAGTTTATTTTATTTTGAATGGTAGTTGTTTCATAAACGACTAAATCGTTATAGCCCAGTGGTAAAGAGTGTTTGTGTGTTGCGCGTGCCCAAGGTCTGGGGTTCGAATCCCCCTCGCCCCAGACCTTTTGATTTTATTTCTTTTTCCTCCTCTATGCATTAGACAACATACATATTGCAATGGATTCCCTTCTATAACACCATGCGCGCGTTGGCTGATTGGTGTGTGTTTTGATTGTTGGCTTCAAGGGCGTGGGTTCAAACCATGGTGAGGCCAAAACATTATTTTTTATCACTTTTCCTCTTCATTTTCTTCACAACTTTAACCAATTATTTAACTTATCAAATTAATTCATTTTGACTTCATTTTTTAAACACTTGTTGATTAATATATATATTTTATAAATAATCAAAAAAATCATAAAAATATTATTTATTTCATGTATTTTAATTAGGTTTAAAATAGTATGTTTTAAATGTTTTCTTAAATACGTTAAAATATATATATTCATTTTGTTTTAACCTAATTACTTTGTGAATAATGTTATGATAAAAACCCTATTTATTTAGGTCTTAATTAGGTATAGATTTCATCTTTGCCTTAATTAAGTTGACTTTTGTCAATCTACAAAATTGTTTTCAATCTCCGATTAAACAGATGATTAAGGTTTTCAAACAACAAAACCTTATATCATTTCAATCTTTTCTTCAACTATTTTCATAAACAGTAAATCATTTTTAAGTGGGCCTCTAATAGAGTGTAAGTCCCGAAAACCTTCTCTTCTTAGCTTGTTTTCAAAACTGTATTTTCAAAATCTTCTTTCTGTTTTCAAAAACATTCTTCTGGTATTTGAAGGGCATTATTCCCGGTGAAACTCTTCAGATACCTATGTGACCTTTGTCCATCTTCACTTCTTCTGTTTTCAAAAACCATTAACTGTTTATCATATACATTCAACTGTTATCAACAAAAACAACAAAAATTACTGTTGAGGCTCTGTACATACTTCTTCAATGGCCTCCACTCCATCCAGGTTAGGCTTTACAAGCTTTCAATTTACAGTCTTTATTTAAATTACTGTCAAATATAAACTGTGCATATATTAGTTTAGAACTACGTTTGAGTATAAACCTTAGGACAGTTAAACTATATATATATTATAGGAATATGACCTAGGATTGAGAATGTCTTCCCGGTGAAGGTTCTTTCCTAATTAGAGATCTGTAGTTCAAACCCCCAAGATGAATTATTCCCGGTGAAACATCTTGGCAAAAACCTTAGAATCCAAATAATAGGACACATCCACCCAAAGAGGAATTATTCCCGGTGAAACCTCTTACCCATTTGCTTAGAGCCAAAATAAGTTCAAAACTACATAAGCTTTCTCTTGTGCTATAACAAGGACCCTCGATTAGCCTCCTCTTGGGCTTTGTACAAGGACCCACAGGCTTCTTAAAAGCATTTCCAGCTTCCTCTTGAGCTTGTATACAAGGACCCATCAGGTTTCTTATAAACATAGGAACAGGTCTTTAGTCACCTTTTAGCCTACCCTGGTGAGTTTCTTCCAATTTAAACCAGACTTAAAACAAGCTAAGTTTGTCTCAATTTCACATTGAGTACATTTTTGGAATGAGAGACATGGACAGTCTCTGTCACCCTTATCTTCATCAATCCTCCTTAGTAGAGTCTAGGATCTATGTTTTGGTCATCCTCAGCATTGAGTCAGCCTTCATCTTGGGCTTTAAACAAAGAGTCTCCACTAGATAATCTTTCTGCCATCCACTTTTCAATCATAAAAACCCCTGGAAAGGGTTAGCCTCCAAAGTCAATTAAAATCAATCCATCATTTCAATAAAAACCCCTGGAAAGGGTTAGCCTCCAAAGTCAATTAATAAATGTCAAAAAATAAATAGATTTCATTCTCTTAGGAGATAATTTCCCCAAAAGAGTCAAACCCCTGGAAAGGGTCAGTCTCCAAAAAAACATGATAAAGTCAGTCTTTTAACAGACAAATTCACCAGCTGAGTCAAAATCCCTGGAAAGGGTTAGCTTCCAAAGAAAAACAGTCTTTTTATAAATAAAATCTCCTCAGTAGAGTCAAAACCAACAAAAACAGTTAGCCTCAGCCTTGGGCTTCATACAAGGCACCCAAACAATAAAACTCCCCTGTCAAGAGTCAGCCTCAACCTTGGGCATTGTACAAGGCAGATAATAGAGTCTCCCCAGTGAGTTCTTCATCACTCAGTAGCCACAACCTTGGGCTTTGTACAAGGCAGATAAACCATATTTTTCATGTGTCAAAGATTCCTAACACTTAGGATCTTTCCCCATATAGTCATCCATACTCAATTCATTTATTTAAGAGTCCGCCACAACCTTGGGCTTTGTACAAGGCAGAAAATAATGTTTTCCATAGCTAGAGTCAGCCTCAATTCTGGGCTTTGTACAGAACACCAAATAAAATCCATCAAATAAACACTCTCCAAATAGAGTCAGCCTCAATTCTGGGCTTTGTACAGAACACAAAAATACCCTGTAATTAACCCTCAGTGGAGTCATCTCCCAGAGTCAATAATATTAATTAATCAATCAAAAAGCCTCAAGCTTGGGCCTCATACAAGCCAGTTAAAAGTCAAATCTTTTATACAGTAGATAGACATAGCTTATCTCCATAGAGAGATATTTTTACTACTCTACCACATTCAAACAAACAAACATTTCAATTTCAATTTCAATCAAAGTCTCCCATTTAGGACTCTGAAAGACATGCTCTGGCACATCCCCAGACTTGTACACTTTCCCTAATTTGGACGAGCATCTTTCTTTCATTTAAGAGGCATCTGACTGGCATACTTGCACGCACACAAGTAAGGTCCCCCTCTTGAATGAAATGAATTCAGTTATTCTGTCACTCCTTTAAATGTTTGTGGTAGAATAGTACAAATACCTCTCTGTAGAGATAATTTCATGTCTCTTTACTGTAAACAGAGATTTAATTCCAAGCTTCAACCTTGAGCTTCAAGCAAGGCACCCAAAAACAATCAATTTCCCTAGATAGTTCCCCGAACTACATTAAGCTCTGACTTCCACTAGGGATATGTAGGCATGAGGTTCACAAGGAATCTCAGCGAGCTAATAAAATACCAAAAATAGTCAGTCAGTCTGTCTGTCTGTCTTTTCAAATCAATTCAATTCTCTCTCCTAACACAAAGGAGAAACTTTCCCAATCATTAGCAGCAAACACAATCACAATGACACAGAGAAGGTTCCTGTAGAGTACTACAGATATGTAGGGTGTTTAAACACTTCCCTATGTATAACCGACCTCCCGGACTCCAGAATTTCTAGTCTAGGTGTAAATCCCCACACTTAGCAAACTCCTAGGGTTTAGTTGAGATCTTTTTTCCCCTTTCCTACTCGTAGGACAAATAAGAAAGTTCGTGTGATATCGTAGGAAGAACTGAAATAAAATTCATCCCGCCACGGGCGCATTCTCCTTCCAAATTTCGCGTGAAGGGTTTAGCGTGCCGTCCTCCCAAGTGAAACGGGGAGGTAAAGAAAATGACACCACAATCTCTAAACTCAAATGACTCCAAATGTTAATTCCATTGTTGCTGTGACAGACCATTATTTAGAATTGTTATTTCAGCTAAAGGTGAGGTTCCAAGAAGAATTGACGTATGTAATCATTTATTTTCCTTTTCATTTGCTTCAAATAACTTAAATTCTAGCAATTTGTTACAAACAGGGTAAATGTCAAGCAATGGTTGTATGCTTCATTCTAGGACTTTGGTCTCTTATTATGCTAAACAACATGTGGACGATGGGTGACTATTACTATAAAGTGTTTCCTGTAAGAATCCGTTTGTTTAATTTTGTGTTTTTTTTCTCTGTTTTTGTATATATTATGAGGCTATTGGTCTTCTAATAAGCTTTTTCTACTATGAAGAAATATCATCTGGTGAGAAAAGATAACACCAATATTATTTTCCTTTATTACAAATAAAACAAATCTTCTTGTGATCATTAAGATATCTTACCATCCCATACCAATTAACCACAATAAATCTAATGTCATCCCTGCGAAAACTCCACTTAACATGAACAACACCAACGAGTTTCCTTGGTAGTTTTGTTTGGGACCCTATTAAAATAGAAAAAAATATCAAGATAGAGGATACCAGAAATTTTATTTTACCTAAAATTTAATATAAGAGTTTGTAAGTTCTACCTTGTAACCTCGGGGAACAGAAGTCATGATACACACAATTAAATATCCATTCATAAGTTAGGCATTACCTTAAGGAATGAGACATTCTGCTTCTTAAAAGCGTAAATTAGGTCAAAACTTTGTTCTGCGTAATAAAAAAATTAAACTATCTATGTTAAAGAATCAAAAATCTGAAGATTAAGAAAAAGCTAGAACATAATTCTTAAATCACAAAATATCCTAAAGAGCATGATATCAAAATCTTCCTGAAAAGGAACAGGTGGTCAAACTTCTTTGACAAAAATTCTAGGAAAATGTTCCACATCCCATGAAACTCTTTAAACGGTCAAATTCATTTAATGAATCATTAATTCATCACTTCTACCCTTTTAAGTGAAACTGTATAAATTTCAACCCCCATGATTCTCATCACCCACCCTTCATTCCTCCTTAAACTTGCTTTCTTATCAACACGTCAAAATTTCATCCTCAGTGGACTTTCAACCTCGTCTTACCATCATCAAAGAACAATACATAGGATTAGCAGAGAGAAATGATTATTTTATGAGTCCTCTAGAGAGGAAAGGCTGGTTCATTTATGTTGTTCTACTAAATGGCCCTGTCTTCCCAAACCTCGTAAGAACCTTCTGGGTGGAAGCATCCATCAGCGAAGATCACCACAACATCTATGCCAAAATCTATGGTATTTCGTTGTTGTCACAGAAGAGTCCATTACTGAAACCATAGGATATGCCCCTAACCCTTTTTCAATTAGTCTCGGATCATTTGATCGTTTGAATGCTAACCATACTATGAGCAGAAATATCAGACACATCGTCAATAATGCGGAACTTCTGACCTTGATTGTAGCAGAAGAATGAAGATTCAGGAAGAATCAGATCAGAAGATTGACGATTCAGCAGTTTCTAATTTAGGAAGCTCGTGATTAAAAAGACCTTGATTGTAGCAGAAGATTTCTGCAGATTTGTAACAGCAAAGAGTGTTGCGATTTGTAAGCCCAAGTCCAATTGGGAATAGGTTATAAATAGAAACCTTTGTAACCTAGTTTAATATAGAAAACCTTTTTTAGAAAAGATGTAGTCATTAGGGTTTCTATAGGTAGACCACCCAGGTTGTGGGATGGCTGCCATGTCCTTCTCGAAACCTGTAGGTAAGAGAAGTGATTGTTCTCACTCGAAACCTGTAGGTAAGAGTTGAGTATTGTGTTCTTGATTGAAGCTGTGAAGAAAGATCAAGTTATTGTTCATTCTTAATCGTGTAAATAGCTGTTGCAGGGTTGTAACAGTTAGGTATCACTAGGGAGAGAGCAGAGGTTCTCTTGTCTTGGATGGATGTCTGAGATAAAGGTTGTATTGGGTAGTGACTAGGTAAACCAGAGGTTGTTTACATAAAATAGTACTATTGATAGTGAAATTTTCTTCCTGGCTTGGTAGCCCCTAGAGTAGGTAGTTAGACCGAACTGGGTTAACAATTAACTGTGTTATTTATCTTCTGCATTGTTTTGTTTGTTCAGTCGTGGATGTTATGACATCTTGTATAACATCTGGTTCATAAGTGTTAGCTGTTCCTTTATAGAACAATATAAAATTTACAATCTGGTTATGTTGACTGAACATATGTGATCCTAGTTCTCATTGACTCCTTCTTAGGGGTAATTAAAAGCTGGGGTATCTTTCTGTTCTACCTCTGCTACATTAATAACAGATTAGATGTCTTGACATCGTGAATGACATCCTGAGTCTGTCATACCAGAATTTCAATTGGTATCAGAGCAGGCATCCTGTCTGTTTCTGGATGAGATCCATGAGGGATACATTCTAGTTGTGGTAAAGGTAGAAGATTGTTTGAACAAGGTGAAGGAGTGAAAAACACTTAGAAAGGGGAGATTGAATAAGGGTTCTTTCTCAAAATGGTAGATAAAAATAAATAACACAATTATTTTTATCCAGGTTCGTTGTTAACTAAACTACTCCAGTCCACCCCTGACAAGGTGATTTACCTCAACTGAGGATTTAATCCACTAATCAAACTGATTACAATGGTTCTCCACTTAGATACCCTCCAAGTCTTCTAGAGTATTATGATCACACCTTGATCACTCTAGGAAATCCTTTTACAATCAATGTAAAATAAATATTACAAGAGATTCAAATACTTCTTAATAAGCTATAATCATAAAGTGATTTTTCTCTTAAGTTTAAGATCTAATATTCACTAAAATATTACAAAGTTGTAAGGTTGAAGATGAAGTTCTTCTTTGCTTTTGTTTGATTTCAGTTTGACAGCGTTTTGGTTCTTTTGCGCAAGTGTTCTCTAGCTGCTTCTGAATCAGAACTTCTATATATAAGCGTTGAGAAAAAGTGACCGTTGGGAGCATTTAATGCTTTGCATGAATAGTACACTGTTGCATTTAATGTTTCACTCTTTTGTCAACTACCTCGAGCCATACATCCACTGCTTTTAGTGACTTTGCCTTTTGTAGCTTCTAACGTTCCATTTGTCAGTCAGAGATTTGACGTTATAGCCTTTTCATCTTGTACTTGCTTCTAGACTTAGAATATGTAGAATAAACATTTGAATATCAGAGTCTTCAGCTTTGATGCAGATGCAACTTATGTCTTCAGACTTTAGAATTGCTTTGAGCGTGATACCATCAGATCTTCAGAGCTTTCCTTCTGACTGCCATCTTCTGATGCTTTCCAGATCATGTTCTAATTCTGCAGGACTATCTTTTGATGTCTGCCAGACCATGTTCTGATGAAGTCATCCAGATCTTCTGGGTCAGAGCTTCTGAACGCTGATTTTGTGCATACTCTTTTATACTTTTCCTGAAATGGAAAACGTGAATAATTAGAGTACCACATTGTCTTATACAAAATTCATATAATGTTATCATCAAAACTAAGAATATTGATCAGAACATTTCTTGTTCTAACACAAGGAATGTTCACATTGTATGGTCCCTTGAAGTGGAGGATGGTCCTATGTGTGGAGGATTAGACTAACCTGACCTAGAGCTGTGATGCTGGAACAAGGAGTGCTAAATCCAAAGGCTTCATGCGGGAGTGAAGAAATTGAATTTCAGAAATAATTCGACTGGTATCTATGGACAGAGAAGAATCACATCAAAACCTTCATGCGGGAGTGAAGATATTGATAAGGTAATCTCTGTGTATATGTGAGTTCATTAGGTCAGGATAATGGTTAGGTCTAGTCTGTTGCTTGGTGCAAAAGCAACCATTGTGCAGGGTTGAGTAGCAATTAATCCGTAGTTGTCATGCTTACAACTAACAGTTGGAGTAAGCATTGTGTGAATTCTGTTGAAATATGACTATTTTCCGCTGCATAGTCTCTTTGCAACCCCTATTGTATAAGAAAGATTCTAGGGTTATGTATATTCAACAAAGGGAATGAGTAGAGGTTCTCTTGTCTTGGATGGATGTATGAGATAAAGGTTGCATTGGGTAGTGACTAGGTAAACCAGAGGTTGTTTATCTGTAAACCAGAGGTTGTTTACATAAAATAGTACTACTGATACTGAAATCTTCTTCTTGGCTTGGTAGCCCCTAGAGTAGGTAGTTAGACCGAACTGGGTTAACAGTTAACTGTGATATTTATCTTCTGCATTGTGTTGTTTGTTCAGTCGTGGATGTTATAACATCATGTATAACATCAGGTTCAGAAGTGTTAGTTATTCCTTTATAGAACCATATAAAATTTACAATCTGGTTATGTTGACTGAACATATGTGATCCCAGTTCTCATTGACTCCTTCTTAGGGGTAATTAAAAGTTGGGGGATCTTTCTATTCTGCCTCTGCTACATTAATAACATATCAGATGTCTTGACATTGTGAATGACATCCTGAGTCTGTCATACCAGAATTTCAATTGGTATCAGAGCAGGCATCCTATCTGTTTCTGGATGAGATCCATGAGGGATACATTCTGGTTGTGGTAAAGGTAGAAGATTGTTTGAGCAAGGAATTTTCATATTGTATGGTCCCTTGAAGTGGAGGATGGACCTATGTGTGGAGGATTAGAACAACCTGACCTAGAGTTGTGATGCTGGAACAAGGAATGCTAAATCCAAAGGCTTCATGCGTGAGTGAAGAAATTGAATTTCAAAACTAATTCGACCGGTATCTATGGACAGAAAAGAATCACATCAAAACCTTCATGCGGGAGTGAAGATATTGATAAGGTAATCTCTGTGTATATGTGAGTTCATCAGGTCAGGATATTGGTTAGGTCTAGTGTGTTGCTTGGTGCAGAAGCAAGCATTGTGCAGGGATGAGTAGCAATCAATCCATAGTTGTCATGCTTACAACTAACACTTGGAGTAAGCATTGTGTGAATTCTGTTGAAATATGACTATTTTCCGCTGCATAGTCTCTGTGCAACTCCTATTGTATAAGAAATATTCTAGGGTTATGTATATTCAACAGAATGTATGGAAGAAGTTTACAGCTATTATTAAAGTGTCAAAGATACTTGAGTAATCTCTCAAGTCACTCATAATGGCATGGTTTATTAAAGCTGATGAATGTCAACTGATCAATGATATTCATAATCATCTACAAGTGTGAACCTTGAAAAATTTCAAGGCTGAAGTGTTCCTAGAAGGAGGAACAGATGTCCTACCGGATGTTAGGACATTAAGAGCTGGGATGCAGCTACCAGATGAAGAACAGATGTTCTGGTGCTAAACTAATATAGTGTGAGAACATTGGTTTAGAACCTACTCCTGGTCTGGAAGAGGAGACATCTGACTATAAGTTGATCAGGACACGATTAACATGTGCTTCTACTCCAATTCAGTTAGAAGTAAAAGCTCAGTGCCTCAAGAAAACTCATGAAAGTATTCCTTTCTGATCCTTTGTGATTAAATTAAGAAGAGCTTACATCTGGAATTTTCCTCTGATCAATGGAACTAGATATGTGTATTATCATTCATAACCATAGAGGAGTTGTTGGAGCTGAATACTGTGACTCTACCACAGTAAAATATGGTCAAGAATGTGTACTGCTCTAGTTGTTATCTAGAAAAGGTAGTGTTGTTTGGAATCAAGGAAGTTAGATGAATCTGACTAATTCAGTGTCATGCTATAATTAAGTCTGCTCCAGAAACCTAAATGAGGGGATCTCCTCTATAGGTACAAACTATGGCATCCATCATCTTAAAATCAGAATGATAGTCTGAAGAAAAGCTTATTGAGATGCTGGCTATTATATTCCTTGATATGTCTGGATATTGCTGATAATTGGATTATCCTGTTTCCACCCCGAGTATTGTCAATTTGACATTAAGGATGTTAACCAAGAACCATGAAGGATGATGTCATATCTGATGTCACAACATCATCTCAAGATCTTCAGTTTCTTTGAAGTGTATTTGCCAATAGAAGAAAGTATAAATGTGAAGAGGTAATCAGTCAGAATGACCTAGTATGAGTAGCAAATTCTAACTGAAAATTTGGTAGGTACTTTGACGGGAGACTTAGTACTTATTGGGTATAGAACCTGAATGCAAGACTGAGAAGAATTTCTTCTAGCTATGTGTTCTCTATTATCTTCACACATTAAGGAAGTATGGCAAGAGTATCTGGTGTAGCATACTGACTCTGTTAAATATCTTGATGGGAGCTGGATATTTATAATGTCTGTATGAAAATACTCAGACGTGTATGCTGAAGATTGATTTATGGTTATACAATCGTAGTTTCTTCTACTTCAAGTTGCAGAGTGTGGCAATCTGAATCTTGTGTAGCAAGTAAACTGAGGTTTCTAAACTTGGAAACTGTGGCAAATTCCAAATGAAGGGAACTTCAAGGACGAACATCAAAGATGTCCTAAATTTGTATATCTCAGGGGGAGTAAAAGAGTATGAAGATCAGCGAAGACAACGTTATTCTGCTTCTATCCTAATGTAAAGTCCTTCAAAGACTAATCTTGAAGCCAGAAGAACAATGTCTCACAAGGTGTCAGAATATAACTCAAGTCATGTTTATTCTCAAAGACCAGCAAAGAATATTCTTAGCATTATCATCTGAAGACATGGATTGATGGTGTGTATCACTTGTTCTGACCTAGTGCATGATCCAACCTATGCACAAGTCCAGTTGATGCAGTTCCTCTGCAAATAACATCTCTTGATCGAGACTTTAGTTAATGTCCAGGTATGTTGTTTAAATTGCTCAGGTTTATAGATTCTTTTCGTTCTGTTTGAGTCTTGGTTGGGTCCCTCATGTTCTTCTTTCGAATATGAGAAATGTCTAGAGTCTAGGTTATGGTTGTCAAATTGTGACAATCATAGGGTTTAAGGGTAGTGTTCAGACATTGTTAAGTCTGAGGACATTCTTTATAGTTGTTTGGTAAAGAATAAGAGTCTTGTTTCGTGTCGTGAACACAAATTGCTTCTTGTGTTCCAAGTCCTCTATAGAGAAGTGTTATCTCTATGGATTGTCAGAGTTTGTTTGAGTTTGGTGTTCAGACGAGCTTATGCCTTAAGTACTGTAACCATCACAAAGTGCGTTTATCCTGGAAGAAGGACTAGGAATATGCATTAGAAGTTTGAAAAAGCGACATTATTGTCTAAAGTGGCAATTCAGGCATAATGTGGGTTAGAATGGGCAGGTTCTGATCTAGATGTTAGTAATTTGTTCTGGAAATACATAATTACTTTCATGATGAAGACTTCACTTCGTGAATATGACTATGAGGACAGAAGTTCTATGATCTGATCAACACAGCTAAGGATAAAGGAGGATCCTTCCGGTTCAAGGAGCATGTTAATCAATGTGTGAGATTGAGAAATACCATATCAAGAAGGATTTCAAATTTTCTTAAGCAGACCATGATCTGATCCAGACATGGTACGGTTATGCTCAACAAAGTTCAAGAACTGGCAGTTCTTTATGTTGAGATTGTGGAAACCTCTCTGTGTGTGCTTCTAGTGTCAAGAGGTCATCAGTTGATCATTTCTGGAGGAGATAAGTTAGTAGACAAGGGTCTGTTGAAGAAAGAGATGAACCTTGTGGAACATACTGGTAGTACAAATGTCAGACACAATGTTATGACATCTTACTTCTGGTGTGAGCATTTAATGTAAAGGAGTAGCTTTGCTATAGTGAGTGTGTTCAGCAGGATAGTTGAACAGAGGGTGAGGCTCTTGAAGATATGAAGATGCATCTTATATTTTCCATTCATCATTTTAAGCTGATTCCTTGAAGAAGCTCAGACTATCTCAGATAGGGGGAGTGACTTCTTTGTCAAGAAAAGTATCTTGGTTAAAAATACTGTAACATCATGAAGAAAATGTGACATTTTTGTCAGTTATTTGTGAATTGTTGAATCTAACCATGTGCAACTGGAATCCACAATTCTTTCTCTACACTAATGAGGTAGATGTATGTCTAACAGTCTCAAGGTGTTCAGAACAATAGAAGTCTATGTCTATGACTAGTGAGTAAGTGGGGAGTCTATTACTTGGTCCGTAGGGTGCTTTGTCCTAATCTTTTGAAGAATCTTGAGCTATGTGCTTAAAGGGAAGAAAAGTGACAATGTCTGACAGGATGTCATGACATGTTTAAAGACATTGAATCTTCTAAGTCAAACAAGGAAATCTGTCTTGAAGTTTATCTACACATCAGTGGTTGGTGTAAAGTACAATCAATAAATATACATGCACTGGTATTTCAAGATAACTCTTATCAGAAAAACAGTCAAAAACTGCTTTGGAAAGAGTAATTGCTTTTGGAACTGTTTCCTAATTAACCGTTTGACCGTTGAACAAGACCAAAGACCATCGTTATTTCCTATAATCTCCAATGGCTATATAATGGCATCTCCATGGATTACAGAAATCAAACTCTCTCAAGATGTCGTTCGTGTGTGTTCTAATGAGTCGTGTCTATGTTTGGTATTGTGATGGGTTGTTGTACCAAAACCTCTTCAGAAAAAGAAAAACACGGGCTGGGGATGTTGATGGTCTTTACCATGGGTTTTTCTGCAATAACAACAAAGATGTTCCACCATATACAACCTTCATTATAGGAACTATTTTCGTTGTGATTTATGATCTGAGTTATGAACACAATTGTGATTTGTGTTCTGAGTTACTAGGATTTGTGGACAGTTTTCACTCAAGTCCTCTCTCAGGGTCTAAGCTAGGATTTGGTTTCTGGTTCAGGACTGAGGAAGGGGTCTCTCATGCCACCATTGGTCCTCCAAGACAAAGGCTTTCTCCCATCGTCTTCCTCGTGTACATCAGTGTTGCATGAAGATGTTCCACTGCATATTATGACATCAGAAAATTCTTTGTCATATTGTGTCTAAAAAGGGGGAGAGAATATCATCTTCTGATTTTGCTACTGTAAAAAGAAACAAAGGATTTTGTAGCAGACTGAAGGTGTTATGATGTGGTTCATGTCCTGAAGAACAGAAGGTATTAAATAAAGCCCAACTCTAAGAATGTAAAATTCTATTCTTCCTTGTTGTCTTGAAATTTGAAGCATTTATGTTTTGCTGCATTTTTAATGAATGTTTAGTTTTAGCCAAAATATGCCAAAGGGGGAGATTGCTAGTGCTTTTATTGGCTGATTGGCATCTATGTTTGGCTAAAACATAATAGCAGTAAAACATAATACAATGTGTAATCTTGCAAATATAAAAAGAACAAAACAGGTACATGCAAGATGTTAAATGGAATGTCATGACATCAACTCATGACATCGCGCCTGCAGAATTGGAAGGAAGATTCAGTTTGTTACTCAACAGATACAGGATATTCGTGGAATATTTTGTAATCCTATGTGGCGCAAATTTAAAGGTCAAAAGAATATTGAAGAATCGGATCAAAAGATTGAATATTCAGGAAGAATCATATCAGAAGATTGAAGATTCAGCAGTTTCTTATTTAGGAGATAAATTAGGAAACTCATGATTAAAAAGACTTTGATTGTAGCAGAAGATTTCTGCAGATTTGTAACAGCAAGGAGTGCTACGATTTGTAAGCCCAAGTCCAATTGGGAATAGGTTACAAATAGAAACCTTTGTAACCTAGTTTAATATAGAAAACCTTGTTTAGAAAAGATGTAGTCATTATGGTTTCTATAGGTAGACCACCCAGGTTGTGGAATGGCTGCCATGTCCTTCTCGAAACTTGTAGGTAAGAGAAGTGATTGTTCTCACTCGAAACCTATAGGTAAGAGTTGAGTATTGTGTTCTTGATTGAAGTTGTGAAGCAAGATCAATTTATTGTTCATTGTTAATTGTGTAAATAGTTGTTGCAGGGTTGTAACAGTTAGGTATCACTAGGGAGTGAGCAGAGGTTCTCTTGTCTTGGATGGATGTCTGAAATAAAGGTTGCATTGGGTAGTGACTAGGTAAACCAGAGGTTGTTTATCTGTAAACCAGAGGTTGTTTACATAAAATAGTACTACTGATAGTGAAATCTTCTTCCTGGCTTGGTAGCCCCTAGAGTAGGTAGGTAGACTGAAATGGGTTAACAATTAACTATGTTATTTATCTTATGCATTTTGTTGTTTGTTCAGTCGTGGATGTTATGACATCGTGTATAACATCAGGTTCAGAAGTGTTAGCTGTTCCTTTATAGAACCGTATAAAATTTACAATCTGGTTATGTTGACCGAACATATGTGATCCCAGTTCTCATTGACTCCTTCTTAGGGGTAATTAAAAGTTGGGGGATCTTTCTATTCTGCCTCTGCTACATTAATAACAGATCAGATGTCTTGACATCGTGAATGACATCCTGAGTCTGTCATACCAGAATTTCAAGCGCATTGGAAAGACAAGCTTAACCAAAAGAAACACGCCATCCACTATAATCATCAGGTTAAAGATAAGGTTCTGCCGAGAACAACACTTGTCAGAAAAGGCTTAATTTAGACGAAGCATACAAAGAAATATTCAAACAAATCTCAACGGCTATATCCCAACGGTAACATACCAAGCTCTATAAATAGATCAAACTTCAGACTTGAAGGTATGCATTATGTGTTTGCATCTGAGTATGCATCCAGAGTGAGCATCAGAGCGTGTATCTAGGATACATCTACAAAGAGCAGAAAATGAGAGATTCTGAGAGAAAATCTGTAGAGAGAAGCTGAGCATAAAAGTATCAATGAAGAAATATGAAATCATGCATCAGAAGTTCTACAAGAGGCAGCACGTACTCAGTATGTGATGATCCATTGTGTTGTTATACACAAACCATATGCCTTAAATGAGTAAAGAATAAATCTCTACTGTTAAGCAGAATCCTCCAATGGAGTTACAAGAAATCCACTGATATATGATCAGTTCTAATATGTTATCAGTTATAACAAGCTTCATGATCAGTATTCAAGAAGAAGATGAAGATCTACAAGCAAGAAGCAATCAACATAGGAGCTGCTGCTCCATATCTGCTTGAAGAAGAAAAGAAGATGGTCTTACAAGAAGGAATTAACTTTAAGAAGCAATTAATACAAGAAGAAGATGCTTTTAATCTCCTTACTCTGATGAGAAAAGACCAAACTGAAAGAAGCAATTAATACAAGAGTTGATGCTTTTAATCTGCTTTCACAAGAAGATGAAGATCACTTGAAGAAGAAAATCAAAATAGAGCTGTTGCTCTAAATCTGCGTGAGAAGAAGAAGATGAAGATCAATGAATAAGAAGCTATATTTACAAGAGCCGTTGCTCTTAATCTTCTTAGAGAAGAAGAAGATCTCATCCAGAAGTTCAAGAATAGAAGACTACAAGACTATGTATGGATCTTGTATTTAAATGTAAAACACATAGAGTTGTTGCTCGTAGATTGTTTAGGCTCTAGAAGTGACTTCTAGTCAGTGAGTCGTAAACATATGTATTGAGAATAGGAGACCATCTGCTTGATTAAGAAACACACCTATTATCTCCAGAAGATAGATGCACGTTATATCCTGTTGGGATCCGTGAACGGTTCATTATCAAAAGTTAGTAATAGCAGTTGGCTGTGCAGGTCACTAGTGTGATGAAAGTTATATCCTGATGGGATCACTGAATGATTCAGTCATCTAGGGGTTAGTCACTCGCGGGTAGCTTGTGCAGGGTTCCTGAGTCAATGGACGTTATATCTCGCGGAGATCATTGAACGGGTCATTTTCCAGATGGTTAGTCACAACACTTGGCTGTGTAGGTTGTGAGTCACGACGGAGGATCGTGCAGTTGTAATCATGATTTGGTTATAGTTGTTTAAGACCTATGTAGAGAGGCAAATCACCTGAAGAAGGTGGACTGGAGGTAGCCTTAGTTAGAAGGTGAACCAGGATAAAAATAAACGTGTCTTTTACTTTCTGCACAATTCAATTAACTCTGTTCAAGTCATGCGAACATATTCAGAACTGTACTGAGCTAGTCAGAAGTTATGATAATATGTAAAGAAGTTAAATTGAATGTCTCATTGGTTATGCAATTTCATTCCAAGCATGCTTCCGCAACATCTAAGCATAATCCAATAGATAACTAGGTGAAAGAAAAGCTGTTAAAGAAAAAGAAATGGAATTTTAATTGATAAAGAACACAATTCAATCTCCCCTTTCTTGTGTTTTTCTCCACCTCTAGTTTAATCAACCTCCGTCGGAATTCCAATCTTAAAGATTGTAGTAACAGTATGTATCTTCCGATCAAGTCCATCATGTTGAACATAACAATAAGAACAGTGGATACCTACAAGTGTACACCCTAATGAGGACAAGGTTCAAGTGAACCCGACGGTAATGATAGAGAGTAGAATAATGTTATTTAAGTTAATTTAGAATTTATATTGATGTTTTTGTGTATTGTTATTTAGTGGGCTCTTATTAATATTTGGGCCTTAGTTTATTATCCATTAGAAGTATTATATATGTAGTCTCTACGAGACATTGAAGGATATCAAATGAAATGAAAATTTCATCTTTATTTTAATTCTTATAGATAGTTTTATATTGTTATTCCCCTTTTCTATTACAAACCCTAGTTCATAGCTTTGGTAGGAATAACTTCCTATCAAGAGCCCTCTTATAACCTTTGCAAAGGGCATACAACTGAATATGTTATTTCTTAAATTCTCAAGGCAGTTACTCATGATTTCAAATAATAAGATGACAAAGATTACCATGATCCTAGACAACGTGCACCTGAATCTTCAGAAAGGAATCCTGGATAAATAGACAATGTCTAAACATATATCCCGTTCAAATACTACTTTATTTTATTTTACTTTTTTTTTGAAAAAGTAAAATGTTTGTACTCTTTCCAATCTTTAATTATTTATTATCTCTAAACTCTAATGATTCCAAATGCTAATTCCATTGTTGCTGTGACAAACCATTATCTAGAATAGTTATTTCAGCTAAAGGTGTGGTACCAAGAAGAATTGAGGTATGAAATCAAATATTTTCCTTCTCATTTGCTTCAAATAACTTAAATTCTTGCAATTTGTTACAAACAGGGTAAATGTCAAGCAATGGTTGTATGCTTCATTCTAGGACTTGGGTCTCTTATTATGCCAAACAACATATGGACGATGGGTGACTATTTCTATAGAGTGTTTCCTATCAGAATCCGTTTGTTTAATTTTGTGTTTTTTCTCTGTTTTTGTATATATTATGAGGTTATTGGTATTCTAATAAGCTTTTTCTACTATGAAGAAATATCATCCGCTGAGAGTGTTCACCATTGTTTATCAACCAATTGCATTGGTGGCTACATTAATATTGGCTCACTATGAGGCAAAAATCAATACCAGGAAGTGGAGCCTTACTGGATATTCAACTTTCTTCAGTTGTCTTCTTTGTTGGTTCTTATTGTAAGTATTTCTAAATTACCTATAAATTTTGTGTTACACTTACAACTTCTATTGATCTTCAATCTATCTTATATGTTTTTGTAGATAGATCTAGCGACATCCGGGGCTGGGGAGATTGGACCATATATTGGTCTGTGCACAATTTATGCTTCTTTTGGAATTTCCCATGCACTTGTCCAAGGGGGGAACATGTGGGGATCTCTCCTATATGTGCCCGAAATTCATCCAGGTAGCCATTTCTAATAAAATATTTTTTTTCATTTTCAGCAGCATGGTAAAATATAACATTGTTAAGTTCTATGTAGGGTTGGCAATGGTATCAAATTTGGTGGTATTTAATTTTATTATATTAACTAAAAGTAGAAAAATAGACAATTAATTAAATAATAAAAAATAATAATAAGATAATACAAGAAACTTTCTTTTTATAGTAGAAATATAAATAGAAGAATGCATGAGAGAGTGCCAAGTGGCAAACTTGACAAAATACTCATCTTGTTTTTTTCTATTGTATGATATATATCTAGATGTTAGCATTATTTATTTTAATATTGAATTAGTTATAATTTTTTTTATATTCTCTCTTTTATGTATTCTTCATATGTCTATTCATAAAAGTTATGCTAAATTGCAATTCTTTGTGGAAACTGTTGATTTGCATGCAGATTTGATTATATTGCCCGTGATTGTCGAGCTTGTGGTCTTGGATGCAACTTTGAGTTTCAGAGGTTGCATGAATTTCCTTAAAATAACTTTTTCTCAGTAGTGTTTGGATAGTTTTTCATAATAGATTTAAAGTTTATATAATATACATAGGTTTTATTATATATGCGTCTCTTACATTGTAGTATCCTTACAGGTTAATGAAGACCATGCGAGTTTTGGATGATGAGATTTGATATCGTGCGAAGGACTATTAGTATTGTTATGTCTCAATTGTTTTTAATGCTTTTTCATTTGCATATTTCAAATTTTGCTTGTGTTTTCCTTTGTAATTTTCTAGATGTTACAATCCACAAGTTGCTTGAGTGCGCGCAAGCGTGTGCGTGCATGCGCTTCTTTCAAATAAAGATGCATCAAAATCATATTTATAAATATATTAAATTTTTGTATATATTTTTTATTAAATTACTTTCTAATAATATTTATAAAATATTTGCATAATATTTATATAATATTTGCATAATATTTATATTTGTGAGACATAATTGAATATAATATATAAATTTTATATTATTTAGTAATATACATAACAATTAAATTATATTTAAAATAGAATATATTACTTTTAAGCATATAGTATGTGTTATTTTCAAAAACAAGTATTATTATTTAATTTATATAATGCTTTTTTAGTCTAATGACAATAATTATAAAAATATACACATGTAAAAGATATAAAGTTTGAATTTGATTTAAAAGTACTTAATTAACTATTATCTTGCACTTAAAAATATAATTAATTATACTAGTATATCATAATAATAGATGATTCTATTATCTAATTTTTTTTTATGAATTTTTGCTTTGAAGAATTCAACATTAACTTTTAATACAAAATTTAATATCAATTTCATTACACCAACTACTAGGATGTTATCATTTATTTCAATTGTAGTTAGCACTTCGTTCAATATTAATTACATATTAAAAGTTAAATAAATTGTAGTATTATATACAGCGTAATGTTAATTTATATGTCAACATTAGTAGTATTATTACATATATTAGTAGTACTAATACATGTATGTGTAGGATCTTAGTGGGGCATAGGCCCACAAGTAGCTCCGTCCCTGGTTGCATGAATTTCTTTAAAACAACTTTTTCTTAGTAGTGTTTGGATAGTTTTTCATAATAGATTTAAAGTTTATATAATATACATAGATTTGATTTTATATGCGTCTCTTAAATTGTAGTATCCTTACAGGTTAATGAAGACCATGCGAGTTTTGGATGATGAGATTTGATATCGTGCGAAGGACTGTTAGTATTGTTATGTCTCAAATATTTTTAATGCTTTTTCATTTGCATATGTCTAATTTTGCTTGTGTTTTCCTTTGTAATTTTCTAGATGTTACAATCCACAAGTTGCTTGAATGCACGCATGCGTGTGCGTGCATGCACTTCTTTCAAATATAGATGCATCATAATCATATTTACATCAATTTGTTGAATCATAAAAACATTTTTGCTTTTAAAAATATTTGTCTAATTACAAAGTATTAAACATAAAAAACACATATCATGTCTCTAGAAAGATGACACTAATTACACAGTATTAAACATAAATAACACATATCACATGTCTTGAAACATAACACTAATTGTAAACAGTATTAAGCATAAATAACACATACACATCACGTGTCATTTCATCATCATGTCTATATAAACCAAACCATGTCTATAGAAAAGATAACACCAATATTCTTTTCCTTTATTACAAATAAAACAAATCTTTTTGTGATCATTAAGATATCTCACCATCCCTTACCAATTAACCACAATAAATATAATGTCACCCCTGCTAAAACTCCACTTAACATGAACAACACCAACGAGTTATCTTGATAGTTTTTTTCGAGACTCTATTAAAATAGAAAAAAAGATCAAGATAGAGGATACCAGAAATTTTAATTTACCTAAACTTTAATATAAGAGTTTGTAAGTTTTACCTTGTAACCTCAGGGGACAAAAGTCATGATACTTAGTTAAATATCCATTTGAAAGCCCTAAAAAAGATGACAATGTTATCAACCATTCTTGAGTGTCATATTTGGCAACAAAGTAGAATACCGAGATTAATTGAAAACGGAAAGCACACGCGGTTGTGATCAACCTCCGCCGGGATTCCAATCTTAAAGATTGTAGTAACAGTATGTATCTACCGATCAAGTCCATCATGTTGAACATAGCAATGAGAACAAGTGGATACCTACAAAATAAATATTAAACGTAATTAATTGATTCTTACATATAATATACATTTTACCTATTTTATTGTTCACGGTTAGTTAATGTACACACTAATGAGGACAAGGTTCAAGTGAACCCGACGGTAATGATAAAGAGTAGAATGATGTTATTTAAGTTAATTTAGAATTTATATTGATGTTTTTGTGTATTGTTATTTAGTGGGCTCTTATTAATATTTGGGCCTTAGTTTATTATCCATTAGAAGTATTATATATGTAGTCTCTATGAGACATTAAAGGATATCAAATGATATGAAAATTTCATCTTTATTTTAATTCTCATAGATATTTTTGTATTTTTATTCTCCTTTTCTAATACAAACCCTAGTTCATAGCTTTGGTAGAAATAACTTCCTATCAAGAGCCCTCTTATAACCATTGCAAAGGGCATACGACTGGATATGTTATTTCTTAAATTTTCAAAGCAGTTACTCATGATTTCAAATAATAAGATGACAAATATTACCATGATCCTAGACTATGTGCTCCTGTAGCTTCAGAAAGGAATCTTGGATAAATAGACAATGTCAAAACATATATCCCGTTCAAATACTACATTATTTTATTTTACTTTTTTTTTGAAAAAGTAAAATGTTTGTACTCTTTCCAATTTTAATTTTTTTTTATCTCAACAATCAAATGATTCCAAATGCTAATTCCATTGTTGCTGTGACAAACCATTATTTAGAATGGTTATTTCAGCTAAAGGTGAGGTACCAAGAAGAATTGAGGTATGAAATCAAATATTTTCCTTTTCATTTGCTTCAAATAAGTTAATTCTTGCAGTTTGTTACAAACAGGGTAAATGTCAAGCAATGGTTGTATGCTTCATTCTAGGACTTGGGTCTCTTATTATGCTAAACAACATGTGGACGATGGGTGACACTTTCTATAGAGTGTTTCCTGTAAGAATCCGTTTGTTTAATTTTGGGTTTTTTCTATGTTTTCTTAGTAGTGTTTGGATAGTTTTTCATAATAGATTTAAATTTTATATAATATACATAGATTTGATTTTATATGCGTCTCTTAAATTGTAGTATCCTTACAGGTTAATGAAGACCATGCGAGTTTTGGATGATGTGATTTGATATCGTGCGAAGGACTATTGCCCGTGTTTATATATATATATATATATCTTGATGTTCAGCATAATTTATTTTCATATTGAATTAGTTATAATTTTTTTTATATTCCCTGTTTTATGTATTCTTCATATGTCTGTTCATATGAGTTATGCTAAATTGCAATTCTTTGTCGAAACTGTTGATTTGCATGCAGATTTGATTATATTGCCCGTGATTGTCGAGCTTGTGGTCTTGGATGCAAATTTGAGTTTCAGAGGTTGCATGAATTTCTTTAAAGCAACATTTTCTCAGTATTGTTTGGATAATTTTTCGGAATAGATTTAAAGTATATATAATATACATATATTTGATTATATATGCGTCTTGTAATTTGTAGTATCCTTACAGGTTAATGAAGACCATGCGAGTTTTGGATGATGAGATTTGATATCGTGCGAAGGACTGTTAGTATTGTTATGTCTTAAATATTTTTAATGCTTTTTCATATGCATATTTCTAATTTTGCTTGTGTTTTCCTCTGTAATTTTCTAGATGTAACAATCCACAAGTTGCTTGAGTAGGGTTGGTGTCATACCCCAAAATTTGCCCATCTCATTTCTCCTTTCAAGCTCATACCAAAGTTCAAGGCTCAAAGACACACTCTCCAAATCAAAGACTTCTTGAACTAGGGTTTTGCCTTCTCTGAAGAAAGTTGATGAATTAAGGTCTCTAATGGATTTCATATGACTCAAATTAACCCCATGACAAGTTTCAAGCCTCAGTTCCCAATATTGCCCAGTCAAAAGCCCATGACTTGGACACGAAAGACTCAACTAAGACGAAACCAAAAAGAGCCTTTAGAGGACACATTGAGCTTTCTAAAAAGTCTTATAGTGTTCTCATATGATTAAAATTGGAGGAGTTATGAATTGTGCAAGTTAGCCAAAGTTTTACGGAGTACTTAAGGGTTATTTTGAGTAATATTAAGATTGATCACTAATGGGCCTATCATTTTGAATGCTAAATATACCCATGACCTTAAAGGAGGCCCTTTAAAACCCATCATTCTATTTTATGATCTTTATTTATATTTATTTGAAAACTTATTCATTTAAATGTTAAATAAATTATAAAAAAATGAAATAAAGGGATTAAATCAAATGACATTCAAGTCTTTCTAGAAGCTAAATATTTGGTCTTGGAAAGCAAGGAATCGTGTGAAATTGGGTAATCAAGACCAAAATAGCAAAATCCCATATGAATTCAAAATAAAATATCAATCATGGAAAATTACATAAATCTGAAATCAAATCTCAATCATGGAAAATTACATAAATTTGATTCAGTTTTAACCTAATTAAGGCCCCTATATATATAGATAAGGATCTCAGATTGTAGGGGAATGGCCGCCGAGAACCACGACTTCACACTTGCAAAAAATCGTGATTTCAGGTGAGGATACACATCAAGATTGAGACGAATTCAGAACCTATGGTGGATCAAAAATGGTTTATTGATGCCCTATGAAGCGTTCCTGATCGTTACCATCAACCAAAACACTACAAAACACCATTGTTGAGTCACGGCTCGAGCTCTTGATGTCAAAGTCGATTTCGCCCATTTATGCATCATAAATAAGATTTGAACGCATATTCGTGATCTTGATGATGTTCACAAGGTTTCTGGATCGTTTAATTTGAATTTAATTGCAGGTACCAAGATGTGCCATTGTTAGGGTTTCGTGAGCTCCAAATCAGGGGTTTTCAGAATAAGCCGAATTGGACTGAATTACCTGTAACAGAATATTGGCCGTGGGTATAAGTCTGGTTGGTCTCGTGCGTGAAGAAGAGCCAAGGCGCGCAGATTCGAATTTCATTCGTTTTGGTAATATATCTTTATTTTTCTGCAGTGACTTACAACAAAGACAAGCAGCGCCGATGGTTATGGAGGCATATTGGTAACCTATGAAGCGCCAGTTCGATCCTCCACAGGCCAAACAATTTTTTTTTTACATTTTGTTTCCACATGATCACACACACACGCTCAGGGTAAGCCTAGAGTTGACCCTCCATCCATGGCCATCAGATCATAGCCCTTCTTAATCCATCACTCATAAGGCTGCAGGTGCACCGTGATGCATCCAGGAAGCACCACACCTAAGCGAAGCTAAGTGCTTTATTTTTTTATTTTGTTTCTTTATTATTTTCCTTTGTTTAATTTTCTACTTTTTTTATATAAAAAAAAATCTTTCAACTAATTCTTTTGAAATTCAACATTCCTTTTTTTTATATATAAAAATAATTTTAAATTAATTAGGGTTAGTAATTTAATTTAGGTTAATAATTTTAAATTGATTTTAGAATTATAATTAGTTTTTTATTATTAAATTAGTTAGGTTAAATAATTAGATAATCAAGTTAGGGTTTTTAAGATAATAATTTTTGGGTAATAATTTAATTTTTGGGCTAATTAACTATTTTTATATTTTTAAACCCTGATTTTATTTTGGCTAACTATTTTTCATCATGACTACTAATCATTGTTCTCCCTAACTGTCGCCCATTAACCCTACTGTTTCTTTTATTAACCCTGGGTAACTTTTGTCCCCTTTGGGGTTTGCCTTCTGCCTCTTCATTTGTTTGCCTAAATTATTATTATTTTAATTTTTGATCTGCCACGTTATAATCGTTATAACTGTTGAGGTCTTTAATGCATTAAAGTTTCTCTTCTTTTTGCCAAATTTTCAGGGTTAATCAAAGATCTTTCCGACTACGCGTCATATCAGATCAAAAAGCTAAGTTCCTGATTTTATTATTATTTATTTAATATCATTTTATTTTGCCTCTTTTGATTAAAATAGGGTTAGTTTCAATCGCTAAGGAATTGGTAATGCACTCACCCTTTTGTTTATTCTTCCTTTGCCAATTTTCAGGGTTAACCAAACGATCAAAGCTCAAACCTTCGGTAACCCTGAACTGAATTAGAATCACCTAATTACAAAATAATATAATTGAATCTGGTCACTTGATTGTTGCACCCACACACCTTTTATGGTACCTCTCTTGTTGTCTGTTGCCTGTTGCCTGTTGCCTGTTGCCTTGTTGTTTTAATGCATAATAGCCAAGTCCCTCGAATACGAGGATACCTCAGCAATGTTGCCCTCAGTTCATTCAAAGATCATAAGTCCCTAATGATGCTGCCTTCGATTCGCTAATCCCTCGAAGTTGCCTACGAAGTGCTGAGGTATCCTCTGGTTGCCTAAACGAAAGGCTATTCTGATCCTTCCCTTAGACTACATGCCCCTCTATGGCATTGGACAGTCTTATGGCGAACGATAATTCGACGACCCTTCAACCTCCAAATCAAAGGACTTCCTTACCCTCCTATGGTATGGATAGCCCTGAAAGGCTAAAAGAACATTTTTCATCTAACCAGGTAATTTGCCCCTGATTGCTTTGCTCTGGATTAAATCTTTTTCTTACACTTTTTCATAAACCTTCAATAAGGCTACGCTCATTTTACGAGCTAAAGTCCTTATTTCTCTTCTTCTACATTTCTGAACTTTTGAAAACAAAAAGAGCAAAGCAATTAAGAGCCCATGGAAAACCATGGATGCAAAGGGTGCCTTACACCTTCTCTTTGCATAAATTACCCCCCGAACTCAGTTTTTATTTAAAAGCTTTTTCCTGTTCTTTTAGCCTTTCTATTTAATTTGGATAAAATAAAAGTCGGTGGCGACTCTTGCTTACCGCGACATTTCGATAAAGTCAGTATACCGTATTACAGTTGGCAATGGTATCAAATTTGGTGGTATTTAATTTTATTATATTAATTAAAAGTTGAAAAATAGATAATTAATTAAATAATAAAAAATAATAATAAGATAATACAAGAAACTTTCTTTTTATAGTAGAAATATAAAAAGAAGAATGCATGAGAGAGTGCCAAGTGGCAAACTTGACAAAATACTCATCTTGCTTTTTTCTATTATATGATATATATCTTGATGTTAAGCATAATTTATTTTAATATTGAATTAGTTATAATTTTTTTTATATTCTCTCTTTTATGTATTCTTCATATGTGTGTTCATATAAGTTATGCTAAATTGCATTTCTTTGTGGAAACTGTTGATTTGCACGCTGATTTGATTATATTGCCCGTGATTGTCAAGCTTGTGGTCTTGGATGTAAATTTGAGTTTCAGAGGTTGCATTAATTTCTTTAAAACAACTTTTTCTCCTACAAAAGTTAGAGGTTTTATGCTTTATAACTTTTTTTTATACAAAAATTTGAGATACAAATAACAGTCAACTATTTAAATATTTTCCGCAAAAGCTAAATATGAGATTCCTTTTATCACAACACCATTGTTATGGCTAACCAATAAAACTCTACAAACTTTTTTCATCTCATTATGCGCATTACATCGGATTCCATACTAGAAAAAAACAATAAGACTCTAAAAAAAATCAGACTCTAAAGAGAAGTTTTAAGGAAGCAGATTCTGAAAAATGAGCCTACAGTCACCCAACGCAAAAAGAAAAACAACAAAGGTAAGTAACTGAAACATAGGCACGACGAAACTCTAAAAAGTATGAATCTTCCAGGCTAGTACTAAATAGATAGGTACTAGATATTGATAACAAGGATACCGTAATGACACATATCCGCATTTCACGAACAAAAATTCCCTCCTATGCAAAACCAACCCGAATTATGCCATTATAACTCGACCTACACTCTTTGTTCGTTTTCACCTCTTTTTCATTCTAGCGCAATCACATTAAGCCCGTTATCCGTACACATCCATAGTAAGGAAACCGGTTAGCGACTATGATCCTTTTCATTAACACAGGGTTCTGGTTACAAAAGCGGAACACCCCTTCTTATAACACATTGAAATTGTGGGGGATCGGACCGTAATCCGCCCTATCGAGTCCAATACCAAAGACCAATGGACCAACTAACAATGGGCGTTACTTTTTTTTTAAGATCAACAACCGTTGGGCTAAATGACTGGGTGAGGGTCACCTAACTTAGAAGGCGTATTCCCATTTTTTTCAATTTAATAGGATATTCATTAGTAACTTTTCAGGATCATTCACTTATATTCTTCGGCCGCCCTACGTAGAGCGTGCTTAAGATGGTGCCGACTGCTAGTATAAACTACTTATGAGGCTACTTTAAAACTTAGAACTTGAGGTCTCGACATAATGGTTATTCAAATCGGACACATATACTTAGGGAATTTAGGGTGTTAGGACGGTACCGATATTATCAAAACTTTCCTAAGTCTACTTAACACAACTTAGATGGTAATGGTGATATGGGCAAGTTTTCTTCTTCTTCTTGGATGCTTGGCATGATGAATAGTCTAGACGGCTTGGTTTGAAAGATTTGACGACGAATATAAGATTGTGTTGTCGATACCCGTTTGGAATCTATAGCCCTCTTATTTGCAATCTTAGCCTCCAACACTCTTTTGTTCTTCATTAAATTCTTCATTGTCGTATTCAAGAGTATAATGTCTTTACTTGTGTATCTTATATTTTCACCCTTGTGTATCTTAGATGGCATTGGTGAGACGGACGAGTCTTCTTCTTGGATGGTAGACGTGATGGATAATCTAGACGACATAGTTTGAAAGTTTTGACGACGAAGATAACATTGAGTTGACGATACCCGTTTGGACTCTATAGCCCTCTTATTTGCAAGCTTAGCCTCCAACACTCTTTTGTTCTTCATTAAATTCTTCATTTCCATATTCAAGAGTATAATGTCGTTACTTGTGTATGACTCAATATAATTGCGCCAATGAACTCGCCTTGTATCAATTAGGTGATCTGGGATTTATTTGTGATTGCTTAACGTATCTTGCTGTGAGTTTTAATTTTACAGTAGTTCCAAGAAAATATTCACAGCAAAAACTGCAGATGATTCCATGGCTAATTCCGCAGGTAAGGTGGACGAGGAAGACGAAGAAGAAAGGACACGCAGCCTTGTGTGGGTGGCTAGTCAAAAGAGAGACTCCTCTCTACAGATTTGATTCGTTGGTCAACACACACAGGGACCCACTCTGACTCCATTATTGACTCTTTTTGAATTTAAAATTTGTATTTATTGTTTCCTATTTATTTCTTGTTGCAGGTTTCAATGACAACTAATCAATGTGGCTGGGATGTAAAACGTGAAGGGCTATGACCAATGGGACCTGGGTTCGATACCCAGCGTCCCTCCTTAATTTTTGATCAATTTTCTTGCATAGTCATAATCACAGATTCCACGCAGCATGCCTAACGACACTCACGATAGACCAGCGCTCCTGAGCCAACGGATGCTCAGCAAACAAGATCCAAATACCACTATGATGCAGGACCATCATACTCCTTCATAAGCCAGCCACACTGAATCTCGCTTGGTTATTTTTCTATCTTACTTTTTGTTTTCTTATTTATTTGTTTTTTTTTCTTTCTTATTTTAATTAATTCTTTTTTTTTATTTAGTAACCAAAGTTAGGTTTTGATTAATTTAGGTACATTAATTTAATTAATTTATTTTTAGGCTAATACTTATTTTTACGCTAATTAATTTATTTTTAGGCTAATAATTACTTTAGGCTAATTAATTTATTTTTAGGATAATAATTATTTTTAGGCTACTTAATTTAAATTTAGATTAAAAAATTTAGATTAATTACGTTCATTTAATCAATTGACTTTCCCTTGCCATGTTACTTTAGTGCAGTTAGTCTTAGTAATTACTGGTAGGTGTTGCCCATTAACCATATATTTAGGTTTTTCCCCATAATTCTTTTAAAACACTAATTTTCTTTATTTTTCCCTCTTATTTTACTTTATTATTTATAGTTTCGCCTTTATTTGTTTACTTTACTATTGTTTACTTTACTATTATTACTGTAGTGTCTTGCAGGGTTATCATCAACTTAATTATTTCTTGTGGTTTTCCTGCAAGTTTTTGCCATATTATGTAACTGCTCACAGGATGTAATAGTTTAATTAGGGTTTTTATTCCTGCCTTTATTTTTCTGCCCTACAGGTGTTTATTGTAATAGTGTAAGAACTTTTAATTCTGCCTTTATTTTTCTACTGTGGTTAGTAATCCTAGGGAGTGCAAGTCTTGCTAAAATTAACCTAGTATCACTCTAATTACAAAATAAAATATCTGAATATTAATCACTTGATTGTGCCACACACACACCTTTAGGGTAACCTCTTTTGTTGCTTGTTGCCTTTTGAATACGATTCTAAAATAGTCAAGTCCCTCAAGTCCAAGGATACCTAAAGCAAATGTTGCCCTCAGTTCATAAATCATCATAAGATCATATGTCTCTTCTAAGTTGCCTTAACAAAAATGATCTTGTCCCTCGATGTTGCCTCGGTTTAAACGATGATTGTCCTAATTGCTAAGGTATCCTCGCCGGTTGCCTAAAGATTAAATGACTATTCTATCCTTCCCTAAAGACTACCTACCCTCTATATGGTAGGGAAAGTTTTATGGCGAACGATAATTTCTCGATGACCCTTAACATTCAATGAAAGGACTTCCTACCCTCTCATGGTATGGATAGCCTTTTCAAACCGAAAAGCTAAAAGAGCAATTTTTCTAACTTAGGGTAGGTGCTACTGATTGCTTACTCTTTTCAAATTCAAAACTCTTTTTCCCACTCATTTTCAAATACTTTCAAAAACAAGGCTACACTTATTTACAAGCTAAAGTCCTTAACAAAGTTTTTACTATTCACACACTACACTTCAAACATTTCGAAAACAAAGTGAGCTAAGCAATGATTGAAACCCACACAAGGGTACAAAGGGTGCTTACACCTTCCCTTTGTATAACCTACCCCCCGAACTCAATCTCTTTCAAAAGGTCTATCCTTCTCTTTTTTCCTTTCCAATTGGATAAAATAAAAGTCGGTGGCGACTCTTGCTATCCGCAACATTTTTAAAAGTCAGTTCTCCCACCGTATTACACCAGGTAATCAAGGCTGAAATCCACCCCTCCTTCCATTTACACTATACGCACAAACTGTTAGTATGCCAACCAGGAACATATAAATATGAAAAAAAGAATTAATGGTGGAAAAGTCAAAAAAAGAATCAGCTTGGCCCCCACAGTTATGGAACGTACCAATTAGGGGGAGAGAGATAAGCTGGTTTCGTTGACCAGCAAATGGTAATATCTGAAGTTGCCACGCGAGCACGTGACTGAGTCAAAGAAAGAGACTCACCGGCGCAGTGACGACGCCGGTCATCTTCTCCGACGGGATCGACGGCCACGACCTGAAAACTCAACGAAAATCATAGCAAAAACAGCCCAGATATACTAAATCGAATGCTACGAACACAATGGCATGGTTAGTTTTCAGTAACACCTTTAGGGAGGGGTAGTTACCTAGTCAAACTCCATGCAAGCCTTTCAACCTAAGGACATTTGTGTGACTTGCTTGTATGTGCTACTAACCCTTCTATTTCCTTGCAAGATTTGCTTGTAGGACATTTGGTCCTTATTACCTTATGCTTTACCTATTATATTACATCATGACATCATGACATCATAACATAGCATGATTGACTAACCCTTTCAAGGATCTTAGGGATTTAGGGCGCACAATTTCAGGTGCTCTTATCAAGGACTGAATTCCTATCAAGGGGCAAGGGGATTTATTTTCCTCTGGCCATAAGTCTTCCAATTCAGAGGCACAATACCTATCAAAGGGCAGGAGGATTTATTTTCCTCTAGCCATATACCTTCAAGTACAGAAGTACAAGTATCCCGAATCAGAGGCGATGACCCGCTCGATATGGTGAGCTTGATTCTCAAAGAAGGACATTCCAAGACAAAGACCAAGATTCTTCAGACGAAGCGGTGACCAATCATTTTCTAATGTCGCAAACTAAATTTCCTAAAGATCCTTGAAAACATTGCATCTACATTCATAATCATTGCATAACAGGTTTCTGCAATAGGCTTCGCATTCTCTCTCGCTGTTTATTTCAGCACAAATGGATCTCGAGCAATCAGTCAAAAATCTCCAGGCTCAAAATATCCGATTCCAAGTTTTGATTCTGAACTTGGCCAAGGGGCAAGACGAGTTGAAAAACCTTGTTAACCCAGAAGAAAAAGGATCAGCAGTTGCAGCAAAGTATACTCCATTGCACATGCCATTGTCTCAAGTTCTGCAACAATTACTCTATCAGCACTTGATAACCCTACTGCCTTCATACTCAGCTCTAGCAAATCCCGCTCCCAGGCACAAGCATCATGCAAGATGTGCTTACCATTCAAACAGTCCTGGTCGTGATACAGAAGATTGTAGACCATTGAAGCATATGATTCAAGACTTACTTGATGACAAGATCATTGATTTCAACTCACCTGAGGAGCCTCATAGGACTGATGTGGCGCACAATCAGAAAGGTCGCAATGAACACAACCAATTGGTTGCGGCAGTTCTGATCTTTACACCGGCACTACAACAACGACGAAAGCCAGACGTACCTAAGCGTCAACTCACCAAGATCAATATGTCGCTAGCTAAATCATTACAACATCGGTTGAAGATCGAATTGATTACCCTGAGGGACCCTCCTAAGATCCCTATGGTGATCACAACTTCTATGCCTAATCATGACAAGACTAACTAATGTCTAGAAGGATGGACTATTGGGTCATTAGCTTTGCTTTAATTTGCATTTTCTTCACTGTTTGTTTAAACATTTCACTTATGATAGACATTATCTGTCTTAATAATCATCATCAGTGCATTGCATATGTTTGTCTTGAATAAATTATTTCGCTATCACTCATTTTAAACTACATCTTTACTTTGCATATGTTCCGTGATACTCAACTCCTGCTAAAGCTGTATGCCTTTTGAGGGAGGATGACGAAGACGATACCGCAACCTCTTACAGTAATGCTTTTGAACAGACTATGCTGACGGTGTACAGGCATTATTTCCATTCCTAAACAGTGGAGATATAAGGATGTTAATCCCACGTCAACCCCTTTGAGCCTAAGGTGTAGGAGTTTTTCTTTCATGTGAAAATTGAAATCTTTAATCATAACCTGGGGCAGGGTAGTTACTCAGTTAACTCAATTATACTAGCCATTATTTACACAAGTAACGATGGATCCTCGTAACCGTTAAGTCAGGCATTCAACATTCATCAAAAAGAAGGAAAAGAAAAAACTGTCAAGTCAAAACCTATGAAGGAGACTTATCAATAATTGAGACATCCCGCTAACTGTAATCTCAAAATAAACAGTTCAGGCAAAAGTTAGGGATAACAAATTCAAAAAAGAAGTCACTACAAATCCTCGACAAAGAAAAAGAATTACAAAAAAGGATGACTGCTTGTCCAAATAAACCTCTGGTACTTTAACCATCATCAAATATCAATGTTACAACTCCAAGCTTTGCTAAGGCTTAAATGCAGAGTTAACTGAGCATAGGATCGAAGAACATCACGAAGATTGGGATGGGTATAAATAAATTTTTGAGCCATTATCCTTTGTTTCTTAAACCGTGAACCAAGCCACGTTACAACCCTTGAAAGTCCTAACTGAAGCATGGTTAGTTCGAAAGCATACTGTCACCAAAAAGGTATCCTGACTCCTTAAGGTTTACCATAAAAGCTGAGTTAATATCTCCTTTTACAAACATCACGTTTATTAAACATCACGCTTTTTATATCTTCTGTTTTAATGATTTCAAAAAAATCAAGACAGACATATGCACTGCATCTCATGAATTCATTATTAAACATATTTTGCTACATAATTTCGAATGTCAGCATCAGGAAGAATTTTCACATGGTACAACTAATGAATGAAAGTTATCCCGACAGACAAAATTACTTCAGAAGCAATATCTCTTATGTATACAAGGGGCATGACATGCTTTGTCCAATCAATCTGGGGCAATCGGGTCCAAGATTCAAAGAATCTCTCAGGAATGCCAAACAATCAGGGGCATGCATCCAAGTGGGTCTAAAGCTACTTCCCAATCGACATGGGCATTGTCCTAAGTCTATGATTACTGGGGGGCATGTCATCCATAATACACATCTCATAAAGTCCTCGCGAGGCGAATCTCTTCAAAGTCCCAACTAGCTGGGGCAAAGCTATACAAGGCATATTCAAACACTTCAATCAATACTCATTAGTGTGTTCCAATCAATACGAGTCCAGGAATGACAGCTACTATAACCACTGGGGACAATGTTCAAGTCATCCATGCCATCCCACAGAGCCGGTTTCACAAGATTATATCCCCACAGAGTAATCCTTAAGAAGATATCTTCAAATGTTCCCGTCCCAACAAAGACTTAGTTCCTCAACGGAGTTTACATCTTCGACACTGCCGGTTCCCTGACACGTTTCTCTTCTTCAAAAATGGTTATTCATCTCTCTTATCCCTAGTCAGGGTACATCAAGATCAATCATTCAAATGGTTCTCATCCCCAAGCAGAAATCATAAATCCCTAGTTGTACATCTTCAAAACAAGATCAGACATCAAAATCACAACAATATAGAGATTTATTTTCTCAAAACACTCCAAACAACATCAGTCATACATCATATACATCACATACATATTCATACATTGCATACATTACTTCATGATAAACATACAGGGTTCTCATTTACTTTGAGAGACTCGTCATATAATACATGCATCATGACATTGCATAAGGACTAACTGTACCTATTTCAGAATACAGGTACAAACAGATAAACAAAATCTCCAATCTTCAAAGATCTAATTCAGTTACAATGAACGGTACTGACACGGTCAACTCTCAAAGATCTAATTCTATCATCACGAACGGTGTAGACACGATCATCTTCCAAGATCTAATTCTGTTACTATGAACGGTACTGACACGGTCAACTCTCAAAGATCTAATTCTATCATCACGAACAGTGTAGACACGATCATCTTCCAAGATCTAATTCAGTTACTACGAACGGTACTGACACGGTCAACTCTCAAAGATCTAATTCTATCATCACGAACGGTGTAGACACGATCATCCTTCCAAGATCTAATTCAGTTACTATGAACGGTGCTGACACGATCAACATTCGAAGATCTAATTCTATCATCACGAACGGTGTAGACACGATCATCTCTCCAAGATCTAATTCAGTTACTACGAACGGTACTGACACTGTCAACTCTCAAAGATCTAATTCTATCATCACGAACGGTGTAGACACGATCATCTTTCCAAAGTCTAATTCAGTTACTACGAACGGTGCTGACACGACCAACTCTCAAAGATCTAATTCTATCATCACGAATGGTGTAGACACGATCATCTCTCCAAGATCTAATTCTATCATCACGAATGGTGTAGACACGATCATCCTTCAATGATCTAATTCAGTTACTACGAACGGTGCTGACACGATCAATATTCCAAGATCTAATTCTATTACTACGAACGGTGTAGACACGACCATCTTTCCAAGATCTAATTCAGTTACTACAAATGGTGCTGACACGATCAATCTCCAACAAACACTTCTCAATACATCGAGCTCATATACAGCCTAACACACGACTCATTCTGGTACTTCTCAATACAAATGATCCAGTCTAGCGTACGACTCGTCCTGGGATACAACCTGACGTGCTGTGTATTCTGACAACTATCAACACAGGGGACCTGGTCTAACATACAACCCATCCTTCAGCCTAACGCACGGCTTTCCAGACATCTATCAGTGCAAATCGGATCCGGTCTAACGTACGACCCATCCTTCAGCCTAACGTACAGCCTTTCCAGACATTTAAATGCAAACTGGACCCAGTCTAGCGTATGACTCGTCCTAAAAGTATAGCCTACCGTACGGCTTACTTTGACACTTATCAATACAGTGGATTCAGCCTAACGTACGACTCATCCTAAGTATATCCTTCAGATACAGTCTAATGTACGACGTATTCTGACTCTCAAGTCTATCAAGCTGATGGCACCTGAAAGCCCATGCCAATAACTTCCTATCAACGTCCAGATGGCATCTTTAAGCCCATTTCTGACAATACTTTGCCAACACCCGGATGGCATCTTTAAGCCCATCTCCTACAAAAGTCCCTACCTCAGCAAGAGCAAATTTCTTGGTATTCTAGTGTTTAATCCTCTTCTACCTTCAGATTTCGACAAGCACACATGCCAATCTACATCCTCATGTATAATAAGATTTAACAGGGGCAGCTGTCATACCCCAAAATTTGCCCATCATAATTCAATATATCTTGACTCATATGATCTTCAGTTACTCAAACATATGCAAGAATTGGGCACACTTACTTATTTCCTAAGCAATCAACCCACAAGTAGGGTTTTGCTTCTCTCAAGATCAAATCAAGTTCTAAGACCTCAAATGGATCCCATGGCCTCTCATATGATTCACAGGACCCTCACCTCAAGTTTCAAGCTCCGATTCCTAAGATTGCTCAATTAAAAGCTCAAATAGTCAACAGTCAACTAGTTTGACCTAAAAGTCAACTATGGTCAAATCACAGTCAAAACTCCTGATTTTTTGTCAACATAAACATTTTGAAGTAAAATTCATCATTTGATCAAGGGTTGATCATGATTCATCAAGGAAAGATCAGAAATCCATAAATGTCCAAGTTACTAAATTAGGGTTTATAGGAGAAAGTCAACCCTACTTTGACTGATCATATCTCTTTCATACTTTATCATATGTTCCACAAAGAAAGCCCATTCTCAAGGAAATTTCATTCCCTACAACTTTGATGTTAGGCTCAATGTCAGGAAATGCTTCCGCATAAGAGATATGAGCCAAAACATTACAGGTCCTTCTAGAAGCTCGCAAAAAGTTGTTTTTTGTCAGGAGCCATATCTTCAAGATAAAATCCTCAAATGCAAAATATGTTCTAAAGTGGCTTGTATAGGACATCTTCGGCTTTCCAAAAAGTCTTAGAACACTTCCATACAATAAAAATTGAGAGAGTTATGATTGGTAGAAGTTGGCTAAAAATCAAGAAATGCATGAAACCCTAATTGGACAATTTTGTGTTTCTTGACTAGTTGGCCCAAACTTTGGACTTCAAACATGCCCATGACCTAAATGAGGACCTTTAAAGCAACTTCCCACATTTTATTATTTTATTTGATATTTGTTTGAATTTTATTTCAAATAAAAAGAAAATAAATTAAATAAAAATGCAAAATAATTGAATCAACTCATGTGACTTTGGTTTCAATCAATGAGAGGCCCAAATAACATCTCACAAAGGTCCAAAAAACGTGCTACGCTTGTTCATGAAGAAAATCTCCCAAAATAGAAATATTCATATTATATTTTCTTCAAATTTTCAAGTAACCTAAAAACCTAAAGATCCAAGCCCATTCATGACCTAATTCTCACACATAAATACACTGCACAAAGATCAGAATAAAAAAGGGAGGAAATTAGGAGAGGAAGGGGCCATATCATTAGGGTTTCACTCTTAACAATCTTCAAAAAACTTGTATAATCGAGTTTCATTGGTCAGCCATTCTCAAGCAATTGGAAGGCCTTCAATACACTTATGAGATGGTTTTGAGTAAGTGTAGAGCAAATTCCATCACTGCAACGCAATAAACCATGCATACACAACCTCACCACTATCGTAACTTTTTTATATATCTAATCTTCGCGTGATTGTTGGTTTTAATTCAAGCTAGTGTTAATAACATGTTTCGGGAGGTTTTTAGAACAGCTTTGACGTCTCACATGTGGAGTTTTGGATCGGAATCTCAGAATGCCATTGTTAGGGAAAGGAAGTGAGTTGCTTCGGATAGCAGGATACTGGCCACCATGGCTCAAGATAATTGCGCCAATGAACTCGCTTTGTATCAATTAGGTGATTTGGGTTTGTAGATGTTTTGATTGGCTGCATTTTGTGGTAAAACATTCATGTGTATTCTGTTGTCTTGACTAAGGTCATGACATGTGGTGTGTAGTGTTAAAGGTTATGCAGGTTCTGGTTGTGTAAGCTAATACATGCTGTGAGTTGGATGTCATGCTCGACGTCATGACATCAGTGTTTGACAGCAGTAGCTGCTACATTTTCTATTCTGTTTCTACTATGTTTCCTTATTTATCTCAGTCTTTATTTTGGGAAACTAAAGATTGTGCTGATTGTACATCAGTAATAGAATAAATCATGGGCTGTCTTTTTGGCACCCTGATATGTGAGAAGCAGAGAATTGAAGTGAAGAATACTGTTTGCTGTGATTTATGCAGAACAGGTACAACATCAAGATGTTCTATGGAATGTCACGACATGCTCTGTGACATCAGTATTTGACAGCAGTTACTGTTATATTTAGCTGTCACGCGCCTGCTGAGCTGGAATATAAAGATTCAGTAAGTACTCAAAAGATGCAGAATATTCTATGGAATATTATGTAATCCTATGTGGCGTAGTTTTAAAGGTCAAAGAATCAAGTCAGAATATTGAAGAATCAAATCTAAGATTGAAGTTTCAGCAGTTACTAATTTAGGAGATAAATTAGGTAACATATGATTGAAAGGCCGTGTTTGTAGCAGAAGAAATCTGCTGATTTGTAACAGCAAGGAGTGCTGCGTTTTTAAGCCCAAACCCATGCTAGGATCAGGTTATAAATAGGAATCTTTGTAGCTTGTAAACCTAACGATCATAATGTAGTCATTAGGGTTTGTTGTTTAAGTGAACCACCCAGGTTGTGGGATGGTCACTGATTTGTGCCTCGAAGCCTGTAGGTAAGAGGTTTATTTTATTCACTCAGAAGCTGTGAAGCAATGAGTGAAGATTGTGTTCTTGGAACTACTCCATTATGTATATTTAAATTGTTGGTGTTTAAGCCGTCGATGCAGTGGCTGAGTTGTTGACTGCTAGACATCATTGCTATGATTGGGAGTGGAATGGAGATATTCCATATCTAGGGAGAACCTAGGTAGAGGGGTCATTGGGTAGTGATTAAGTGAGGAGTTGTAAACTGGGAGTTTAGCTCTGAATTGATACTGCTAATAGTGGACTTCATCCCTGGCTTGGTATGCCCCCAGAGTAGGTTGATTGAACCGAACTGGGTGAACAATTCTGATGTGTTTTTTATGTTTCTGCATTGTTTATTTGTAAGTTTAGTTTGGATGTCATAACATCGTGCATGACATCAGTATGTGATTTAATGACTGTGCTAACACAGAATCTCTGCAAAGCAGATTTGTTTATGTTAACTGAACTGATATGTGATCCCAACACTTCCAGACTTCTGGATGTTAGAAGTAATAAAAAATTGGGGGATCTGTATGTACTGCCTCAGCTAAGCTGATGACAGAAAAGATGTCGTGACATTGTGTATGACATTCTGAGTCTGTCTTACCAGAATTTCAATTGGTATTAGAGCAGGCATCCTGTCTGTTTCTGGATGAGATCCATGGGAGATACTTTCTGGTTGTTGGAGGTAGTTGATTGTTTGAACATTCATGTTCATATTGAATGGTCCCTAGAAGTGGAGGATGGACCTATGTGTGGAAGACTGGACCAAACTGACCATAACAGGTGTTTTCTCTTGGCAAGGGAAGATGGTGTTACTGATTTCAAGGATATCCAAATGATTCATGCGGGAGTGAAGAATTTGGGGTGTTTTATTCAGCATATAGCAAGGTACAGAGAAGAAGATTGTCAAAACCTTCATGCGGGAGTGAAGTTAATGATAAGGTATTCTTTGTGCTTATCTGTTTCTTTCTGGTCAGAATATTGGTTAGGTCTTGTTGTGTTGCTTGAAGAAGAAGCAAGCATATTGTTGGATTGTTCAGCTGCAATTCTTGGATGTCATGCTTACAACTGGTTCTGGGAGTAAGCATTGTGTAATCTCTGTTGATATATGGCTATTTTCTGCTGCATAGCATCTGATGCATAATCCTATCTTTGAAAGAAGATCTCTAGGGTTATATGGTTTTCAACAGAATTTGTAGCAGATTGTTCTCAACTTTAGTACAAGTGTCAAAGATACTTGAAATCTTTTCTCAAGTCCACTCATAAAGGCATGGTTATTGAGGTTGAAGAGGTTCAAATGATCAGTGTTCCTCATATTCATCTGCAAAGTTGTTTGATGATCTTCAAGATTGTCAAGAATTGTGTGTTCCAAGAAGAAGGAACTGATGGCATACTGGTATGCAGCTACCAGTTGAAGAACAGATGTTCTGGTGCTAAACTTATGTAGTGTGAGTACATTTGTTTGGAACCTACTCCTGATCTGGAAGAGGAGACATCTGCTTTTTGTGTTGATTGGTCAGAATACAATCAATTGAACCTTCCATCCCAAATGTTAGTTTATTTCAGGCATAAGCTTATGGGAGTTGGAAGAAGAGCTCAGTGTAAGTGAAAGGATTCATTCAGGTTTTCTTTTCAAGACCTCTATGAAAATCCAAAGATGAGCTTATATCTGGTATGTTCTTTTGATCAAAGGAACCAGATGTGTGAATTGTTTTCTTAATCATAGAACAGTTAGTGGTGAAAACTGAATACTGTGTATCGTGCATAGTGAAATATGGTTTTGAATATTGTGTGATGATTCAAGGGAGTCAGATTACTGTGTGGAATCTGAGGTATTTTCAGGAGTTATGTCATAAGTGAATCTGTTCCAGAAACCTTGTTGAGATATGGCATATATTATCCCTTAATCATGAATGATGTGTAGCTGACTGATGCAAAGGTTATTGTTTTAGGCCTGAGGTTTATTGAGGATAAATTTTAGTTGTTTTCCGCTGCATGGTATCTCTGTTAACCATGGTTTATATAAGTATAGTATCCTCAACTGGTGTATGAAGTATGTATAGGCATAACTCATGGAGTTAGTTGCCTCTAGTAGGGATGTTGTATAATGAGACTTTTATGTACAATGCATGGATAAGCGGTGTGGAGTTTCCATGATTGTTTGTTTGAGGGGGAGATTTGGTTAACCTCCCCACGTCTGATTCAGCCTTGTGTTTAGTTGGCTATTGAACGATGTCACATGGGTTCTGGTTGTTGTGTGACACATTTGTAAGGAAAGATTCATCTCTCTCTTTCCTAAGGGTGAATCTAACTGGGAAAGGATTTAAGATCAATTGTTATTTGTGCAAAGTACAAGTATTTAATTGATTATCCTTGGAAGTTCAAGATAACTGATGTTCTTAAAGATGTTGGAACATCTCTTCTTCAAGACAATGTACAGGAAGGATAGTGCAATTGTTTTAAGATCTATCTCTTTGGTGGCAGCAGAAGCATATGATCACTGAAAAAGGTTTCCTGGCAAGAAACATGTTCAGCTTTGGAGTGCACAAGAAGAAGAAGACATCATAATCTTGATGGTGGTTACTTGGATCAGTTTATTTCTGATCTAGGTAAGGAAGTGCATTGGCTAATGCACACTGTGAAGTCAAGAACAAGTGGCAGTATTCTTGACATCATGGAAATAGCTTTGCTCAAGGAAGTGGCATCCTTGGTACAGCTAGAGGATTAGTCTCTAACTAGTCCTTCTGATGACTCATGCATCAGAGTGTCTGATGTTGTTGGAAAAGAAGCAGGGATTCATAAAAGTGTGAGCTTTGATGACATAACTGCATAACTGCAGGATGGAGGTTGCGTACTCAAACTTGGTTTCACAATCAGGTCTATGAGAGCATTGAACTCTGGTTCTGTAAAGGGAGGAAGTTCTTTCAAGTGGCAGAAGAAGGAGCTGAATTCAACAGCTAGATGTTAAAACACAATGTGTTGACATTTGGTTCATCTCAGAAGTGGGTTCGAAGGATCAAGATAATCAACATATGGCAGCTGATTATTCTTGAGGATAGTCTTAGACAAATTACTTTTGGGCAGAAGAGTAATAAGTTGAAGACAAAAAGGAGGTGTTTTCTATTCACCTCTTGGAGCTTGTGGTAAAAGTTATGAGCTATCTATGAAAGAGTGCATCTTGTAATATAGATCTCCCATTGTGGGTGACTTATTGTATTCTAATCAAGCTGGTGGCGAAGTGGTATCTAAAGATTATCAGATGGTGTTTTTTGTGTGTGTCGTGGTCATGTCATGCAGAGTAACTTTTAAGGGGGAGATGCTCGTTGCTTTGGCAACATTTATGGCCAAACAGGGGGAGAAGAGAGTGTCACCCCAGATCATATTGAACAAGATGGGTTCTGTTCATAGTGTAGCTTGTGGAACTTGTTCAGCAAGACTGATGTTTTGATGTGCTTTGTGTCATACCCCAATTTTTGACCTAAGATACCACCTCATATCATTGCATATGCATCATTTGCACCTCTAACAAATTGCATAGTTTGTGTTTGCTACTTGTGACTCAGCAGGGATTTAATCAAGAAATCACTCATCAGTACAAGCAACAATCAACTAGGGTTTTGTTCTCCCTTCATCTCAAATGAATCATCTTCATCAATAATCAACATTTGGTCCTCAGAGATTCATTTCAACAAGCTCAACAGCTTTGAATCGACTGAATTAGGGTTTTGACTGAAGACAGCACACTCCTGACTTTTGCTCAGAATTTGACCTAATGGCTTGGGACATGATATCAAGACCTCAAGTGCATCATTTTGACCTAATCCATTGGCTCATAACATCTCCTACACAAAGATTGATCAGACAAATCCTCAGATCAGGGTTTTGAACTATCAGGGACTGAAATCAGGGATCACATTTGGGAAACCCTAAAAACCCCCAGGAAGTCAATCAAAGGTTTCAATCATCTTCAAATAATCCCTATGATAATATCCAATTAAGATTGTGTCTCAATTCAAGATCCACAGTCATCAATTTCATCAGATCGACAATTAGGGTTTTCGACCAAATTCACTGAACAACTGACTTTTTAATCAGAACATGGTGCCACAACTCAAACCATGGCTCAATATCCTCTAATGCTTCAATGTGATCCATTCATACCATTCATTTAATGAGGATAGCCTGTTTCATTTGAAATCTCCAGAAACGCGATTCGACTGAAAAAGTCAACTGTACAAGATCACCATTGACTTTTGAGGAATTTTGGTCAACCATGACTTTTGAAGTTTTAAATCATCAATATATGATATATGAAGTCATTTGATCAAGAAAAATCAAGAAAATCAATCAAGAATCAAAAAGTCAAAAGTTTGACTTTCATACTTAGAAAATTTTTCTAAGTGTTTTTCATGGTTTTTTCTAAACTTTGGAAGGGAATTTCTCAAAATTTCACCTACAAACTGAAAATAACTTCCAACATGAAAGTTGTAGTTTTTGATCCAATAAACAACTTTGACACATATAATTTTTTTCCATAAGATCAACCATTTAAGAGATATGGAGCTTCAAAGTTGGTATCTTATGAAAATTTCACTTAAAACTTCATTTTCTTCAAAGTTCATGGAACTTTTTCACCCATTTCCTTAAGAGACTTGAGGAAACTTTCAACTAGGATTTTGAAGTGTGTAACATGAGCTTTCCAAAATGTCAAAGAGCATGAAAAAATATGGAGTGTAGCCATGGTTTTGAATTTTGACATTAGTGAACTTTTCACTTGAAATTTCAAGTCATTTTGCCAAAGTTATGAACCATTTTGCCAAATGATCCAAGTAATGATGCATAGATGCAATAATTGGAGATATTTTTCTGATTTGAGATCAGAATGGAAGAGGATAAGAAGCTAGAGTTTTAACCATGGTTTAGTCACTTTTAACCATGTGCATTAAATGTAAAGATTCCATTTTATCTTCAAATGCCAAATCACCAATTCTTGATCAACTTGCAAAGCTTTGTATTCAGAAACCTTGGCCTATAAATAGAGGTCCTTACCTCATTCAAATTCACACCAAAACCTCACAAAAGATAGGTTTCTCTCTTCTTTCTTGAATTACAAGTTTCATAAAGTTTCAAAGAGGAGAAAATGCAAGTTCCATCCCTTGCAAGTTCTGACCAAAGTGATGCTTCCCACAAACCATAAACATCACATATGATGTGTTTGAACCATCCATACACCCCAAAAACACCTAAAACTCAAAATCACTACCTCACTTTCCAAATATGCATAACATGAGACTTATCATGCCAAATTTTATTTAAGCTCATTTCTGACCAAGTTAATCATCCAAACACCATCCATGTACCATATATGAACTATCCCAATCATCATCCATGATCTGAAACATCAAAATCATCAAATTCGATCCTCACACCATAGCTCTGCAGATCGGGTGCCACAAACTGATCAAAAGGTTTTCAGTTCATTCCAAGACTTCAAACATGTTCCATAAGGTCCACTGAAGGTGTTCAGATCAAGAAACAACATCTGGAATCCCTCATTTGCAGAATTCGATTTCCAGTTTTGACATTTTTAAGGTAAGCTCTCTTGAACTTCAAACTCTATCATACATGCATCATAAATGAAAAACTGCCATACTATCTTGTTTCTGCACATGCATGGATCATTAACCCTCAATCAATTGCCAATTATCTTGCACAAACACGATTTCAGATTGAATTAGGGAATTAGAGTTCTTCGTGTTCATCAGAAAATTAATGATCTTAGAGTGAAAATAAATGAAATTAAATGATACCATCATGTTCCTTGTGGAAAATCGAGCAAGATAGGCTATTCACTTGATCAAAACAATCCAGTTTTCAGAATTTTCAAATTCAAATTAGGGTTGTGTTCTTGGCGCCATATTTTTGAAACTGAAATTTGGAAATCATCTCAAAATATATTTTAATTCGTTGCAAGTATTAACAGACCACGCGCGTGGTCCAGTTGGCTAAGTTTTTGGATAATAACCTCAAGGTCACGAGTTCAACACTCCTAGGGGCCAAACCATTTTTTTTTACACTATTTTTTCTTCATTTTCTTTAACAACTTTAATTAATTATTTAACCAATGAAATTAATTCATTTTTCATTCATTTTTTACACACTTCTTGTTTAACATATATATTTTAAGAATATCAAAAAAAATCATCAAAAAAATATTTATTTGATACATTTTTTAATAGTTTTAAAATGACTTGTTTTTAAGTAATTTTAATACTTTAAATAATTATTTTTCATTTGATTTTCAAAGTTAATCACTTGTAAATATTTTTTGAAGCAAACCCTAATCATCTAAGTGTTAATTGAGGATAATCTTTTGTTTATCTTGATTAAATTGACCTCTTTCAAAATTCAAATCGTTTTAAAACGAGCAATCGCGTTTCTTTTAAAAAAAAACGATAAACCATTTCTTTTTGAAACTACTGATTAAATCTTTTTAATTGATCAATTGATTTTCAAAACGATGTGGGGCCTCTCGAATATTAGAGAGTGTAAGTCCCATTTCTTTTCTTTTTGTACAGTTTTTTTAAACAATAAAACTTTTTCAAAATAAAATCTTTTCAAACAATTTTCAAAACAATTTTCAAAACAATAAAACTCCAAAGAAACAAAACTTTTCAATATACCATGGGCCTCCATGTAGGTATAAGCCCCAAGCCCTTTTGTACATACCCACTCAAGTACATGAAATTAGGTATTTCATTGTACGCCTTTTGTACATATCTCAATCTGTTTTTTTTTAAACTTTGAATAACAAACCAAAAATGAAGGTTTCTTTAAATCTTCCCAAAAATACCATGGGCCTCCATGTAGGTATAAGTCCCAAGCCCCTTTGTAAATACCTGTTTACATAGCTTTGAATAAACTCAAGTGGACCTCTCCTCGAGTATAAGTCCCGAGCCCCCGTGTATACAAATGGATCATGCTTACAGGTATATTTCCTTCATAAACTCCATTATATACACACACTTTGTCATATATATAATTGTTCATACCTGTTCATGTTTGTTCATACTTGTTCATGTTTGTTCATATGTGTGATATGTGTGCTTATTCAACTTAGTACAACACTAGGTTCCCCATAGCCTCCTATTGGGCTTCGTGCAAAGAATCTCCCTAGTTTAGGTTAGGACATAGAGTATGGTTTCCCGGTGAAATCGCTCTAAGAGCTCAAACCAACTATACCATGCCTCCCCTTGGGCTTTGTACAAACGAGTGACCCTCCCATAGCCTCCTCTTGGGCTTACAATGCAAGGACCCTGGATTGTCCCTCCCATAGCCTCCTCTTGGGCTTACAATGCAAGGACCCTCGGATAGCCTCCTCTTGGGCTTCGTACAAGGACCCACGGGCTTCTTATAAGCATCCCCAATATCCAAAACAAATACCCTAGGAGATTAGACATTTATCATCTCTATGATAGGAGTATCTCATCTATATCATCACAAACAATCAAACAATCAAACAATCAATCAATCAATCAATCAAACTTTTTTGCCACAAGGCTGGCTAATCAATCAAACTGTTTTACCACCGTACTGGATGATTAATCAAAGTTTTTGTCACAAGGCTGACTTCATTGAAACTTTTGCCACAAGGCTGGCTGATTAATCAAAGTTTTTGTCACAAGGCTGACTTCATTGAAACTTTTGCCACAAGGCTGGTTAAACAAAAACATCTTTATCATTCTAAGCACCCTAAGTGGCATGGCCCCGGGCTTATAATGAAAAGATTTTCAAACAAAAAATCAAACAGATGTATGTGATGATATAGATTAGATACATCGAACATTTAGATGACATTTGTCTCTTTTTCTTTGCTTCCACTAGCATAAGTGGGAACTACGATTGCTCTGACTTTCTCAACATCCCTTTGAGAATACGTAGGCACAAGGTCATATCCTTGGCGAGCAAAACTTCTCTCTCAAACCACACAAACCTTAGCACCCGTAGACCCCGAGCTACAGATGCTCTGATTCCCTCTAGGGGATATGTATGCAGAGGATCGCGATGATCTTTGCGAGCATAATCAAATAAACACCTTAGGTCCCACCTCTTTCTCACAAGAACCTCCACCATAACAAGAATGGAATAAACAAAACAAAGAAACCTATAGAGTACTATAGATACGTTGGGTGCTAATACCTTCCCTTCGTATAACCAACCCTCTTACCCAAGATCTCTCCCCACTTTTAAGGTTATTGCAGCTTTTTTCCTTTTCCTCTTTTGGAAACAATAAAAAGTTTGGTCCGTACAAAAGAAAAATCATTTTTTTGAGCACTCGAGCCCAAAGAAGGCATCAGGTGTCTCATTTAGAAAAACAACGATTTTTCGCCCGCGACAGAAAAATGGCGACTTCACTGGGGACCATCTTTTTATTGTTTCCAAAGGAAGGGTTAATTCTATTTGCTTTATTTTTCATTTCATTTTTTTATATGTGTGGTTCTGGTTCTGTTACTTGCGTGGTTCTGTTACAAGTGATACATTATGGACAAATCCTAACCCGGATTAAGTACACATAAGAAATTAGGTGGAGGGTATAGTCATGTGTAGGCGCACGTGAGAATCCTTCCGCTCAGTGGAGGTTCCTTGTTGGTAATATATGTTTAGCATGTTTCGTAGCGAAGACATTATTACTTTCATTGAACTGTAGAAGCTGAGTTGGCCGTAGAACCCCAACCCATCCTGGCCTTATTAGGTTGTGGTGCAGAAACTATTCAGGTGAAGACTTGGATTAGTTGTCATGCGGAGAACCACACTCAGACGAGTTTTTCTTGAGAATATTACTGGCTCATGAGTTTAATTGTGGAAGGCCGGTAATATCCGAAAGAAAAATGTAGACTCTGACGTATCAGTAGAACATGTTGTGCAGGTGATTAACTAGAACTATCCCATTTTTGGTTCTCTGACCTCATGCTCGTGACTCTGGACCTTTGAACCTATGCGTTACCATGTTTGCGTTACCATGTTTGCGTTACCATGTTTGTATACCATGTTTGTAGTACCATGTTAGTGTTACCATGTTTGCGCTACCATGTTTGCTTTACCATGTTTGAATATGTGGCATCCATGCATCCATGCATTCATACATTCATTAAAAAACCCATCTTTTTCCATAAAAAACATGATTTTTCCCAAAAAATTTAGAGGATTTTCTTTGCAAACATTATAGGATTAAGTTATGGAAAAAAGGTATACCAAAAAGTACGGTTTCAAAGCGCCTGATGTAGAAAAACTGAGAGAGTTAGCATCTTCTGTACAAGATCCTTGTAATTTTAGGAAAAGTTATGGAAAGCTTTTGCCTATTTTGAACACTCATGTTGATGAAGGACTTCTCAAAACTCTGGTTCAGTTCTATGATCCCGTCTACCGTTGTTTTACCTTTCCAGACTACCAGTTGGTACCGACCTTGGAAGAATATGCCAATCTTTTGGGTATTCCTGTGTCTGACAAAATACCCTTCAATGGTTTGGAAGCCATTCCTAAGTCACACGTCATTGCAGCAAGTATCCACTTGAAGAAATCTGAAATAGAGAGTAATTGGACTACCAAAGGAAACCTTCCAGGTTTGCCTTCACAGTTTCTAATAAAGAGAGCCTTTGATTTCATCGAGACTGGTAGCATGATAGCTTTTGAAGCTGTACTAGCCTTGCTCATCTATGGGTTGGTTCTGTTTCCCAATGTCGACGACTTTGTTGATATCAATGCCATAAAGGTCTTTTTGAATGAAAATCCCGTTCCGACTCTGCTTGGTGACATGTATTTTTCTGTCCATCATAGGAATCGCCAAGGCGGTGGAATCATTGTATGTTGTGCACCATTGTTGTTCAAATGGATTGTTTCACACTTACCTAAGTCTCCCATTTTCACGGAAAACCGAGAAGGTTTACGTTGGTCTCAAAGACTTATGTCTCTTACTAATAATGATATTCAGTGGTATACCTTGGCTCGCTGCGGTACAGAAACCATTGAAAGTTGTGGAGAATTCGCCAACGTACCCCTCATTGGCACACAAGGAGGAATTAACTACAATCCGGTCCTAGCCCGACGACAACTCGGGTATGCAAATTCGGTTAAACCTGTTGGTCCCTCAGTGGAAGGATACTTCTACCGAGAAGGGGATAATCCTAAAAGGTTGAAAGCAAGAATGGTGAGAGCTTGGTACGACATCCGATGGAAAGAAAAAGGTGAGGAAAGAAATTGCATTGCCATGGACGCCTACACCTGCTGGGTAAAGAAAAGAGCAAAAGAGTTTCAAATGCCTTATACTTATGAAAAACCCATGTTTCCTGCAGTGTCTCAACGACCCAACATTCCCACTATGGAGGAATACCAAGACACTTTGGCTAAAATGAGGACAGAAAAAGACGCTTGGGAAGAAAAGTTTCGTAGCACTGAGGTGGAAAATAGAAAGTTGAAGAAAAGGGTGAAAGATCACGAAGAAACTCTCTATTATCAAGATGGATGGCTCATGAGCAAAGATGAGAAGATTCGCCAGAAAGACGCTGCAATCAAGAGGTACGTCAAAGAAAGCAAGAAAAATCTGGAAGGCTCAACAAGCAACGCTCCGACTCCTGATGATTGGAAGAATGTTGTTGACAAGCTGAGAGCTGAAAAGGCCGAATTGAAAGCTCACTATGGGAAAGAAATCATGAAGCTCAAGCTGCACAATGCATTTGGTTCTTCGTCTGATGAAGATGCTTAGGATTTGTTTAGCTTTTTATTTATCATTTGCTTTTGTAAGGAGCTACGCTCCAATGTTGTAACATTTCCCATTATTGCAATAAAAAAATGAATGAATAAAAGAATTGTTTGTGTTCAAATGTTTGCAAGGAAATAATCTTTAAAATGTTTGGAAAAATCATAAATTTCTTTTTAGCATACATCATTCTGCATATCGAGTCTGTTGTATAGAGTCTCATCTTTTGGATCTTTCTCCAATAGATCATCAAGCTGTCGCGTCTCAAAGTTTCTCGACCACGCTCGCAATCAGATCACAGATACAATACTTGTTCAAGCAGAAGAAGAGTAATGGAACACTCTGAACAAGAGAATATTGAGCTTCGTGGTACAGTGACCACCCTTCAGGAAAAGTTGGAAAGTCTCACGACTCTGGTTGACTCCTTGATGGCCGCACAGAATCAGCCGCCGCCACCTAACAGTCAAGCAACAGTAACATCTGAAGTCACTACTCCAGTTTCTACAGTTGCATTCGGTATTCCATCTTTCTCCATGCCAGAAGGTTGGGGCCCGCCTTTCAGCTTTGGTACAGGTTTCCGTCATAATTTCTCTGGGGTTCAAACAGCTACAACTGAAGCGCCTGCTGCACAAGGTTCGGCGTTTATTCCACATTCAGGGGTAACTTTTTCCCAAATTACTATGGCACTTTCTCAACCCACTATGACAGTTCCGACCCCTACAGTTCACACTGTTCCTTATGATGGCAATGAGATTTATCATGATCAAGGTGATAGCACAAATCCGCGTAATCTTGTGGAAGATCTCCAAGAACAGTTCAACAAGATTCAATTGGAAGTCAAAGCTATTCGTGGCAAAGATTTGTTTGGAAAGAATGCCCAGGAGCTATGTTTGGTTCCTAGTGTACAAATACCGGCTAAATTCAAGGTCCCTGACTTTGAGAAGTACAAAGGTAGTTCTTGTCCACAAAGTCATCTTGTGATGTATGCCAGAAAGATGTCTACTTATGCAGATAATCATCAGTTGCTCATCCATTACTTTCAAGACAGTTTGACTGGTGCCGCACTGAAGTGGTACACAAGCTTGGATAGCACTAATATTCGAACATTCAATGACCTAGGTGAGGCCTTTGTCCGACAATACAAGTATAACTCGGATATGGCTCCAGACAGAGATCAGCTTCGGTCCATGGCTCAGAAAGATCATGAAGCTTTCAAAGAGTATGCCCAACGATGGAGAGAAACTGCTGCTCAGATTAATCCACCGTTAAAAGAGAAAGAGATGACAAAGATCTTCTTGAATACTCTCAGTCCGTTTTATTATGAACGCATGATTGCTAGTGCTCCAAGTGATTTCACCGAAATGGTAAACATGGGGATGCGTCTAGAAGAAGGGGTCCGAACCGGACGTCTAACTAAAGAAGGTGGATCTTCGAGTGGAACCAAAAAGTTCGGAAGTGGTTTCCCAAAGAAGAAAGAACAAAGTGTTGACATGGTGTCCCAAGGGAAGCCAAGAGGAAACGTCAATCATCAACGACAGGTTGCTGCTATCACACCAGTCATTAATACAACACCGAATCCGGGATTCACTCCTCAGTTTCAGCAACAACAGCCTCGACAACAGGCTCAACAACTTAACAACAATCAGAATCGTGTGCAAAGAGCTCCACAGTTTGATCCGATTCCAATGACCTATACAGAATTGTACCCTGCTTTGATTGAAAAAGGTCTCGTTCAAACTAGAGCACCACCACCAGTACCTGAGAGACTCCCATGGTGGTACAAAGCAGAGGTCTCATGCCCTTATCATCAAGGAGCACCTGGCCATGATCTTGAGCATTGCATAGCTTTGAAATATGAAGTTCAGAGGTTGGTTAAATCTAATCTTCTCTCTTTCAGAAATTTGAACCCTAATGTGCAAGCAAATCCGCTGCCCAATCATGGAGGGCATGTTGTAAACATGGTATATGGATGTCCTGGCCAATACCGAGTCTATAATATCAACTTCTCAAGAGCAGATTTGGTACAAATGCACGCTACTCTTTGTCGGGGGCAGAATTTTCGCCAGCATCAATACGGTTCCTGTAGAATATGTTGTGTGGATCCTCACGGGTGTTCAATTGTGAGAAGAGATCTCCAAGTTTTGCTAGATAATGGTACTATTGAGATCTACAGAAATAGGGATGAAAATGAAGTTAACATGATAGGATGTTATCCGCATGAGCTTTTAGTCTCAGATATCAACTCGGAAATGCCTACAGTTAACGTCATCGTTCCTCATTTCAACATGCCTGAGCGCATGGAAGTTACTTACAACAAGCCGAAGGTTCCAATTGCTCCTTTGATCATTTGTCTACCTGGACCTGTTCCCTATGACTCTGACAAGGCAATTCCATACAACTACAATGCTACAATGATAAAGAATGGACAAGAAGTTCCTTTACCAACTCTCTCATCTGTCGTAAACATCGCTGATGTGAGTCGAGTAACAAGAAGTGGACGTGTGTATACTCCACTACCTCCAAAACAGCCTGTTGCTCCTGCAACCAGGCAAAATCCTGTCAATACACCAGTGGGGAATCCTGAGGAAACTCCTGTCAGTAATACAAACACTGATGTTGGCCAATCCAGTGGAACCAATGTCAATCCTGACTTTGATGAAATTTTGAAGCTTATCAAAAGAAGTGAATATAAGATTGTGGATCAGCTTATGCAGACTCCTTCAAAAATCTCAATACTTTCATTGCTTTTAAACTCAGAAGCCCACAGGGAAGCCCTGATGAAGGTCTTAGATCAAGCTTTTGTAGACCATGATGTGACTGTTGACCACTTTGATGGGATAATAGCCAACATAACAGCTTGCAACAATTTAAGCTTCTGTGATGAAGAACTCCCCGAGGAGGGTAAAAATCACAATCTTGCTTTGCACATTTCTATGAACTGTCAGTCAGACTCTTTGTCCAATGTGTTGGTAGACACCGGATCTTCCTTGAATGTTATGCCAAAGACGACTCTTGCTCGCTTGTCTTACCAAGGAATGCCTATGAAGTTCAGTGGTGTAGTTGTCAAAGCATTTGATGGATCGCGAAAATCTGTTATCGGCGAAGTCAACCTTCCCATGACAATTGGTCCACATACATTTCAAATCACCTTCCAGGTCATGGACATTCAAGCTGCTTATAGCTGTCTGTTAGGACGACCATGGATCCATGAAGCAGGGGCAGTAACTTCTACGCTCCATCAAAAGTTAAAGTTTGTAACAAATGGAAAGTTGGTAACAATAAGTGGAGAACAAGCCTTGATGGTGAGCCATTTATCCAATTTCTCTTTTATCAGTGCTGATGATGTGGAAGGAACGCAGTTCCAAGGTCTCTCTTTAGAAGACGAACCTTCCAAGAAGAAAGCATCAATCTCTTCATACAAAGAAGCAGTAAAAGTAGTGAGAGATGGAACTACCACTGGCTGGGGGCAAGTTGTGATCCCGACCAAGAATGAAACCAGAGCAGGTCTCGGATGTTCACCAACATTCTCAAACTGCACCAAGAAGGATGAAACCCTTCGACCGATCAAAGAAACATTCATCAGTGGAGGATTCCTTAACCCAATTCCTCAAGAGGTTAATGTCCTTATCGAAGAATGCATTGAAGAAGGTCTACCTGATCCTGAAGAAGAATGGAAATGTTATCTCAATGACTCGGGATACATATCTCAGGAAGAACCATATCCTCCTTCAGAGAAAACAAGTGCTAAAGAAATTCCGCCTGTTCCTGCAGAGATCTGGGACACCTTGGGACAACCAAGTGGAAAATTTGATTACATGGTGAAATACACTGCACCTGAAAGTTACAAGATTGCGATTGAGGATATCCAACCAACCGGATGGGGAGATCCCTTTGAATATAATAGTCAACCAGAAGAGGCTTATCAGCCCTGTCAATTTTCTCAGCAGCCTGAAATTACTGAAGGTTTCAGCTTCAATGCATCTGCCAAGGTTTATAATCCTGAAGATGGTTATTATCACATAAATGCCATTTTTGAAGATGAAGGGGAAAATGGTCCCGCAGTTGACTCAGAAAGTGTCGCTGACAATGAGTCTCTTCATCCTGAAGACTGGGAAATACATCCTGAAAATTCTGAAGATTGTGACTCGTCTTATGCTCTTCAAGAAGTAGAAGAAGACCGTTTCAACTCTACAAAGAACAAGGGTGACAAACCAGGACCTTCAAATCCTGCTCGACCAGCGGTCAATGTCCATACTGAAGATGATTCTGAGGAGAATTTTCCTGAATACATAATACACAGAGGAGTTCGTTTCTACTGGAAGGCTGTCGACGTTCCGAATGTTGTTCGCAGCTCAAAGTAATCACCTCGCTGTTATTTTGACCTCCTGCCTTGCCCAAAGCAGAGAGATGTTTTATAGGGCTTTGCTTTTAAATGTTCCGCCCAAATAACTTTGTGTATAGGGCTTTGTTTTTAAAAGTTTCCCTCTTTGTCCCGCCCAAGACAAATGAGTTTGTGTTTAGGGCTTTGTTTCAAAAATGAATCATAAATAAAGCGTCATTTTGAATTCCCTACATTATATGTTTTATTTTTTGCTTTTTTCTGGAAATGGTAATCCTAAAAAACCAAAATAAAATAAAAAAAAAAAACTTTTCCAAAAAAAATCTGCATACACTCCTGCATTCATAAATTTTCTGAAATAAATATAAATCACATGTGCAGATTTACTATTGATAAACCCATTGAATGCAATAACCCTATGCCCTCTCCCAACTTTGAGTTTCCTGTGTTCGAAGCCGAAGAAGAGGAAGAAGAGGAGATCCCGGACGAGATCTCTCGATTACTTAAGCACGAGGAAAGAGCCATTCTGCCTCACAAAGAGCCTTTAGAAAAGATCAACTTGGGTTCTGAAGAAGACAAAAAAGAAGTGACCATTGGATCGCTGCTTGATACTGATATCAAGAGTAAGTTGACAGACCTTCTCAAAGAATATGTTGACGTGTTTGCCTGGTCCTACCAAGACATGCCTGGGTTGGATACCAATATTGTTCAGCATTACTTGCCATTGAAGCCAGAATGTCCGCCGGTTAAGCAGAAATTGCGAAGGACTCACCCTGATATGGCTAACAAGATCAAAGTGGAAGTTCAAAAGCAACTCGACGCAGGTTTTCTTGTCACCTCTGAGTATCCTCAATGGTTGGCTAACATAGTGCCAGTTCCGAAGAAAGATGGCAAGGTCAGAATGTGTGTTGACTACCGTGACTTGAACAAGGCCAGTCCAAAAGATGACTTTCCATTACCACATATTGACATGTTGGTTGATAACACAGCTAAGTTCAACGTCTTTTCCTTCATGGACGGGTTCTCCGGTTATAATCAGATCAAGATGGCTCCTGAAGACATGGAAAAGACATCTTTCATCACCCCATGGGGTACTTTTTGCTACAAAGTGATGCCGTTTGGATTAAAGAATGCCGGCGCAACTTACCAAAGGGCAACGACTACTCTCTTTCATGACATGATGCATAAAGAAATTGAAGTTTATGTGGACGACATGATAGCCAAGTCCAGCACAGAAGAAGAACATATTGAATACCTTTTGAAGTTGTTTCAACGGTTAAGGAAATATCAGCTTCGCTTGAATCCTAACAAATGTACTTTTGGGGTTAGATCTGGAAAACTCTTGGGTTTCATCGTCAGCCAAAGAGGTATCGAAGTAGATCCCGACAAAGTCAGAGCTATTCAAGAGATGCCTGCACCAAAAACTGAAAAGCAAGTAAGAGGATTTCTCGGACGATTGAACTATATCTCCAGATTTATCTCTCAAATGACTGCTACTTGTGGGCCAATTTTCAAGCTTCTCCGCAAAGATCAAGGGGTTGTATGGACTGAAGATTGCCAGAAAGCGTTCGACAGTATCAAGGAATACCTGTTAGAACCACCAATATTGATTCCTCCAGTTGAAGGAAGACCATTAATCATGTACCTTACCGTGTTGGAAGAATCCATGGGTTGTATGCTTGGACAACAAGATGAAACCGGTAAGAAGGAGCATGCCATCTATTACTTGAGTAAGAAATTCACAGACTGTGAGTCTCGTTACTCCATGCTCGAAAAAACATGTTGTGCTTTGGCCTGGGCTTCAAAACGTCTCCGCCAATACATGATCAACAATACTACTTGGTTAATCTCCAAAATGGATCCGATTAAGTATGTCTTTGAAAAGCCCGCCTTAACAGGAAGGATTGCCCGATGGCAAATGCTGTTATCCGAATATGACATTGAATACCGTGCTCAAAAAGCGGTCAAAGGAAGCATTCTCGCCGATCACTTGGCGCATCAACCAATCAATGAATATCAATCTCTCAAGTTTGACTTTCCTGATGAAGATGTCTTGTACTTGAAAATGAAAGATTGTGACGAACCATTACCTGAAGAAGGTCCTGAGCCTGGATCAAGATGGGGCCTAATTTTTGATGGAGCAGTAAACGCTTTTGGCAATGGAATTGGGGCAATTATCATCACTCCTAAGGGTACTCATATCCCATTCTCCGCCAGATTGCTATTTGATTGCACCAACAACATCGCAGAATATGAAGCTTGTATCATGGGTCTCGAAGAAGCCATTGATTTAAGGATCAAGATCCTCGACATATATGGAGATTCTGCCCTCGTGATCAACCAAATCAAAGACAAATGGGAAACTTACCACCCTGGCTTGATTCCTTACAGAGATTATGCAAGACGTCTTTTGACTTTCTTCAACAAGGTTGAATTGCATCATATACCTCGAGATCAGAATCGAATGGCAGACGCCTTGGCTACTCTATCTTCCATGTTCAAAGTCAATCATTGGAACGATATGCCTACAGTCAGAATTACGCGCCTTGAAAGGCCCGCCTATGTGTTTGCAACTGAAGCAGTCATCGATGATAAACCGTGGTTCCACGACATCAAACGCTTCCTTCAAACTCAAGAGTACCCACTTGGGGCATCAAACAAAGATAAGAAAACTATAAGGAGACTTTCTGGCAGTTTCTTCCTGAACGGAGATGTGCTATACAAAAGAAACTTCGACATGGTTTTGCTCAGATGCGTGGACAGACACGAAGCAGACATGTTAATGCATGAAGTGCATGAAGGGTCCTTTGGAACTCATTCAAATGGGCATGCAATGTCCAAAAAGATCTTAAGAGCAGGATACTATTGGTTGACAATGGAATCTGACTGTTACAAACACGTGAAGAGATGTCACAAGTGCCATATCTACGCAGATAAGATCCATGTGCCACCGACTCTACTCAACGTTCTCTCATCTCCATGGCCTTTTTCCATGTGGGGTATCGACATGATTGGGATGATCGAACCAAAAGCTTCAAACGGTCATCGTTTCATCTTAGTGGCAATTGATTACTTCACCAAGTGGGTCGAAGCAGCATCTTATGCCAACGTTACAAGACAAGTGGTTGTGAGGTTTATCAAGAATAACATCATTTGCCGATATGGTGTTCCCAGCAAGATCATTACTGACAATGGTTCAAACTTGAATAACAAAATGATGAAAGAATTATGTGAGGAATTCAAGATTGAGCATCATAACTCTTCTCCTTACAGACCAAAAATGAACGGCGCCGTGGAAGCCGCTAACAAGAACATTAAGAAGATCGTCCAAAAAATGGTCATCACTTACAAAGACTGGCATGAAATGCTGCCATTTGCTTTACATGGGTACCGTATTTCAGTGCGTACTTCAACAGGGGCAACTCCCTTTTCTCTAGTATACGGCATGGAAGCTGTGCTCCCCGTAGAAGTTGAAATCCCGTCAATGAGAGTCCTCATGGAGACTAAGTTGTCAGAGGCTGAATGGTGTCAAAACAGATATGATCAGTTGAACTTAATCGAAGAAAAACGTATGACTGCTCTATGCCATGGACAGTTATACCAAGCAAGGATGAAACAAGCTTTCAACAAAAAGGTTCGACCTCGTGAATTTCAAGAAGGAGACCTCGTGCTTAAAAAGATCTTGTCTTTTCAACCAGATTCTAGGGGCAAATGGTCTCCTAATTACGAAGGCCCGTATGTTGTCAAAAGAACATTTTCTGGCGGCGCCATGACTCTTGCAACCATGGATGGTGATGAACTCCCACATCCTGTGAATGCTGATGCAGTCAAGAAATACTTTGTCTAAAAAAAATACAAAAGAACAGCTCGGTAAGTCGAAAACCCGCAAAGGGCGACTTAGGCAAAAATGAGCGTCTCGGTGGATTGAAAACCCGAAAGGGCGGTCCAGGCAAAAATTAGAGACAATAAACAGAAAAATTCATCCTGGTAGATTGAAAACCTGAAAGGGCAATCTAGGCAAAAATTAGGGATTCATGACAAAGTAACTGCATCAGTCCATACTTCGTCACCTGAGGAGTCTTTTTTTTTTCATCAAAGGATCTTCAAACAAATCATCGCCAAATCTGAAGCGACAAGCACAGTTGTAACTCAAAGTTGTTAGAGGGAATAGTGGTTATTGCTTTCAATGTAGCCTTTTCCGCATAATTACCATTTCCAACTTTTGTAAATACTCCATGGAATCACGCCTTTAGCTGATTTCCATCCTATTAAATAAATTTGAGCCTTGTGCCCATTTGTTTGCAATCTCTAATTTCTTTTAGCTTGCAAAATGACGCTTTAATTGTGTTATTCACTTTTGAAAAAAAGAAAAAAATAAGTTTTAAATGAATTTACTTCACTTTTCTTTTTCAAAATAAAAGCGAAATTTTCCTTTGAGTTATGAACAACAGAAGGAACATCAGCAGTCGTCTCCATAGGATGAACAAAAGGATTCTCCCTGAAAAATTGTTGAGACAACGGTATTCTGGTCCCAGAAAAGAATTCCTGAAGCAATTACCCCTCGAGGTAAAGAAGCTCTTCTATCCCCAGCGAAGAAGCTCTTTTATCCCCAGTGAAGAAGATTTTCCATCTCCAGTGAAGAGGTTCTTCCATCTCAATAAGAAAAGATGCTTATCTTCCCCAGAGAAGTTTAAAGCACGCAACACCATTCATCACCTGTGTTATCTACACCGTGTTGAAGAACATTTGCCAAGTATCTGGTTGTATTGCGACGTCGGTCCTTCTCCAGTATATACTTCATTGTCTGTCAGTCTCGTCAGCATGCATGCTACATTCATGACATTCATCATTCATACATATTTGCATCATTTATGCATTCTTGCATTTTTCAATAATCGCTTGTTCAGGATATATCTATCCCAAAAAAGAAGAAAAAAAAAAGAAGAGAAAAAAAAAGAAAAAGAAAAAAAAGAAATAAGTATGGGCGTGTCATCTCTCCAGTAGGTTGTCACCCATAAGCAGAAAGAACATCTTCTTTCTCCAGTTCCCCACTGAGATCATTCCTCGTGGAAGAAGGTTGCTTTAGTTTCTCCTCTCAAAACAAAGGAGAAAATCCCCAGTTGAGTTCATTCCTCATGGGTACAAAGTCTTGTTTGACTGTCTCTTTCCAATTCATTCTTGGTTAGAACCTTGTCTTTACCAGAGGTTCAAAATACCAATTCCTCAAATAGAGTCGTGAAAAAACAGACCATAAACAATAGCCTCATCATCTGAGCAGTTTATGTTTCTTTCAAAAAATTTCCTCTCAAGGAAATCAATCATGAAGATCATTTGACGATCAGGGCCTTATTACTGTTCACAAGGCTGAATATCCAGTAATTCCCCTAGCAAAGTCTCCAGGATCATTTTATCACTCGGCTGATAATTGATCATGTCTTCAAAACCACTATCACGAGGCTGGTAGTCGGTAACCTTTTTGTTCTGGTTATATTATTTAACATGTCTATCACAAGGCTGATAGTCGGTAATATTAACCGAACCTTTGAAACTCTTTTTACCTTGTCAAGTCTATCACCATGCTGATAGTCGGTAATATAGTTTCATACCTTTCACCTTCGCATTATTAAACAAGTCTGTCCCCATGCTGATAGTCGATAATGTCGATAATTAAGCTTTTCTTATAAAGCTATCATTCCCCGGTAAAGCATACACTTGCTTTCCTGATAAAACGGATTCTCTTCCTAAAACGGATTGAGACATCCTTCCCGATCTCTTTTCCCCAGCGGAGTCAGTTCTTGATATTCCCTCGGTAAAGATATCCTTGCATCATTCGCAATTTTGGTATCTTAGGTCCAAAATTCGCGTCTTCTGATATTTAAGTCTCTTCCACCCTATCAAAACGAAGATTTTCAATCTTCATGTCTCAGGTTGAAGAAACTTAAATAGGGGCATCTGTCATACCCCAATTTTTGACCTAAGATACCACCTCATATCATTGCATATGCATCATTTGCACCTCTAACAAATTGCATAGTTTGTGTTTGCTACTTGTGACTCAGCAGGGATTTAATCAAGAAATCACTCATCAGTACAAGCAACAATCAACTAGGGTTTTGTTCTCCCTTCATCTCAAATGAATCATCTTCATCAATAATCAACATTTGGTCCTCAGAGATTCATTTCAACAAGCTCAACAGCTTTGAATCGACTGAATTAGGGTTTTGACTGAAGACAGCACACTCCTGACTTTTGCTCAGAATTTGACCTAATGGCTTGGGACATGATATCAAGACCTCAAGTGCATCATTTTGACCTAATCCATTGGCTCATAACATCTCCTACACAAAGATTGATCAGACAAATCCTCAGATCAGGGTTTTGAACTATCAGGGACTGAAATCAGGGATCACATTTGGGAAACCCTAAAAACCCCCAGGAAGTCAATCAAAGGTTTCAATCATCTTCAAATAATCCCTATGATAATATCCAATGAAGATTGTGTCTCAATTCAAGATCCACAGTTATCAATTTCATCAGATCGACAATTAGGGTTTTCGACCTAATTCACTGAACAACTGACTTTTTAATCAGAACATGGTGCCACAACTCAAACCATGGCTCAATATCCTCTAATGCTTCAATGTGATCCATTCATACCATTCATTTAATGAGGATAGCCTGTTTCATTTGAAATCTCCAGAAACGCGATTCGACTGAAAAAGTCAACTGTACAAGATCACCATTGACTTTTGAGGAATTTTGGTCAACCATGACTTTTGAAGTTTTAAATCATCAATATATGATATATGAAGTCATTTGATCAAGAAAAATCAAGAAAATCAATCAAGAATCAAAAAGTCAAAAGTTTGACTTTCATACTTAGAAAATTTTTCTAAGTGTTTTTCATGGTTTTTTCTAAACTTTGGAAGGGAATTTCTCAAAATTTCACCTACAAACTGAAAAAAACTTCCAACATGAAAGTTGTAGATTTTGATCCAATAAACAACTTTGACACATATAATTTTTTTCCATAAGATCAACCATTTAAGAGATATGGAGCTTCAAAGTTGGTATCTTATGAAAATTTCACTTAAAACTTCATTTTCTTCAAAGTTCATGGAACTTTTTCACCCATTTCCTTAAGAGACTTGAGGAAACTTTCAACTAGGATTTTGAAGTGTGTAACATGAGCTTTCCAAAATGTCAAAGAGCATGAAAAAATATGGAGTGTAGCCATGGTTTTGAATTTTGACATTAGTGAACTTTTCACTTGAAATTTCAAGTCATTTTGCCAAAGTTATGAACCATTTTGCCAAATGATCCAAGTAATGATGCATAGATGCAATAATTGGAGATATTTTTCTGATTTGAGATCAGAATGGAAGAGGATAAGAAGCTAGAGTTTTAACCATGGTTTAGTCACTTTTAACCATGTGCATTAAATGTAAAGATTCCATTTTATCTTCAAATGCCAAATCACCAATTCTTGATCAACTTGCAAAGCTTTGTATTCAGAAACCTTGGCCTATAAATAGAGGTCCTTACCTCATTCAAATTCACACCAAAACCTCACAAAAGATAGGTTTCTCTCTTCTTTCTTGAATTACAAGTTTCATAAAGTTTCAAAGAGGAGAAAATGCAAGTTCCATCCCTTGCAAGTTCTGACCAAAGTGATGCTTCCCACAAACCATAAACATCACATATGATGTGTTTGAACCATCCATACACCCCAAAAACACCTAAAACTCAAAATCACTACCTCACTTTCCAAATATGCATAACATGAGACTTATCATGCCAAATTTTATTTAAGCTCATTTCTGACCAAGTTAATCATCCAAACACCATCCATGTACCATATATGAACTATCCCAATCATCATCCATGATCTGAAACATCAAAATCATCAAATTTGATCCTCACACCATAGCTCTGCAGATCGGGTGCCACAAACTGATCAAAAGGTTTTCAGTTCATTCCAAGACTTCAAACATGTTCCATAAGGTCCACTGAAGGTGTTCAGATCAAGAAACAACATCTGGAATCCCTCATTTGCAGAATTCGATTTCCAGTTTTGACATTTTTAAGGTAAGCTCTCTTGAACTTCAAACTCTATCATACATGCATCATAAATGAAAAACTGCCATACTATCTTGTTTCTGCACATGCATGGATCATTAACCCTCAATCAATTGCCAATTATCTTGCACAAACACGATTTCAGATTGAATTAGGGAATTAGGGTTCTTCGTGTTCATCAGAAAATTAATGATCTTAGAGTGAAAATAAATGAAATTAAATGATACCATCATGTTCCTTGTGGAAAATCGAGCAAGATAGGCTATTCACTTGATCAAAACAATCCAGTTTTCAGAATTTTCAAATTCAAATTAGGGTTGTGTTCTTGGCGCCATATTTTTGAAACTGAAATTTGGAAATCATCTCAAAATATATTTTAATTCGTTGCAAGTATTAACAGACCACGCGCGTGGTCCAGTTGGCTAAGTTTTTGGATAATAACCTCAAGGTCACGAGTTCAACACTCCTAGGGGCCAAACCATTTTTTTTTACACTATTTTTTCTTCATTTTCTTTAACAACTTTAATTAATTATTTAACCAATGAAATTAATTCATTTTTCATTCATTTTTTACACACTTCTTGTTTAACACATATATTTTAAGAATATCAAAAAAAATCATCAAAAAAATATTTATTTGATACATTTTTTAATAGTTTTAAAATGACTTGTTTTTAAGTTATTTTAATACTTTTAAATAATTATTTTTCATTTGATTTTCAAAGTTAATCACTTGTAAATATTTTTTGAAGCAAACCCTAATCATCTAAGTGTTAATTGAGGATAATCTTTTGTTTATCTTGATTAAATTGACTTCTTTCAAAATTCAAATCGTTTTAAAACGAGCAATCGCGTTTCTTTTCAAAAAAAAAATGGTAAACCATTTCTTTTTGAAACTACTGATTAAATCTTTTTAATTGATCAATTGATTTTCAAAACGATGTGGGGCCTCTCGAATATTAGAGAGTGTAAGTCCCATTTCTTTTCTTTTTGTACAGTTTTTTTAAACAATAAAACTTTTTCAAAATAAAATCTTTTCAAACAATTTTCAAAACAATTTTCAAAACAATAAAACTCCAAAGAAACAAAACTTTTCAATATACCATGGGCCTCCATGTAGGTATAAGCCCCAAGCCCTTTTGTACATACCCACTCAAGTACATGAAATTAGGTATTTCATTGTACGCCTTTTTACGTATCTCAATCTGTTTTTTTTTTAAACTTTGAATAACAAACCAAAAATGAAGGTTTCTTTAAATCTTCCCAAAAATACCATCGGCCTCCATGTAGGTATAAGTCCCAAGCCCCTTTATAAATACCTGTTTACATAGCTTTGAATAAACTCAAGTGGACCTCTCCTCGAGTATAAGTCCCGAGCCCCCGTGTATACAAATGGATCATGCTTACAGGTATATTTCCTTCATAAACTCCATTATATACACACACTTTGTCATATATATAATTGTTCATACCTGTTCATGTTTGTTCATACTTGTTCATGTTTGTTCATATGTGTGATATGTGTGCTTATTCAACTTAGTACAACACTAGGTTCCCCATAGCCTCCTATTGGGCTTCGTGCAAAGAATCTCCCTAGTTTAGGTTAGGACATAGAGTATGGTTTCCCGGTGAAATCGCTCTAAGAGCTCAAACCAACTATACCATGCCTCCCCTTGGGCTTTGTACAAACGAGTGACCCTCCCATAGCCTCCTCTTGGGCTTACAATGCAAGGACCCTGGATTGTCCCTCCCATAGCCTCCTCTTGGGCTTACAATGCAAGGACCCTCGGATAGCCTCCTCTTGGGCTTCGTACAAGGACCCACGGGCTTCTTATAAGCATCCCCAATATCCAAAACAAATACCCTAGGAGATTAGACATTTATCATCTCTATGATAGGAGTATCTCATCTATATCATCACAAACAATCAAACAATCAAACAATCAATCAATCAATCAATCAATCAAACTTTTTTGCCACAAGGCTGACTAATCAATCAAACTGTTTTACCACCGTACTGGATGATTGATCAAAGTTTTTGTCACAAGGCTGACTTCATTGAAACTTTTGCCACAAGGCTGGCTGATTAATCAAAGTTTTTGTCACAAGGCTGACTTCATTGAAACTTTTGCCACAAGGCTGGTTAAACAAAAACATCTTTATCATTCTAAGCACCCTAAGTGGCATGGCCCCGGGCTTATAATGAAAAGATTTTCAAACAAAAAATCAAACAGATGTATGTGATGATATAGATTAGATACATCGAACATTTAGATGACATTTGTCTCTTTTTCTTTGCTTCCACTAGCATAAGTGGGAACTACGATTGCTCTGACTTTCTCAACATCCCTTTGAGAATACGTAGGCACAAGGTCATATCCTTGGCGAGCAAAACTTCTCTCTCAAACCACACAAACCTTAGCACCCGTAGACCCCGAGCTACAGATGCTCTGATTCCCTCTAGGGGATATGTATGCAGAGGATCGCGATGATCTTTGCGAGCATAATCAAACAAACACCTTAGGTCCCACCTCTTTCTCACAAGAACCTCCACCATAACAAGAATGGAATAAACAAAACAAAGAAACCTATAGAGTACTATAGATACGTTGGGTGCTAATACCTTCCCTTCGTATAACCAACCCTCTTACCCAAGATCTCTCCCCACTTTTAAGGTTATTGCAGCTTTTTTCCTTTTCCTCTTTTGGAAACAATAAAAAGTTTGGTCCGTACAAAAGAAAAATCATTTTTTTGAGCACTCGAGCCCAAAGAAGGCATCAGGTGTCTCATTTAGAAAAACAACGATTTTTCGCCCGCGACACTTTGCATAACTGGTAGTTTGCTAGTTCTATTTCTACTATGTTTCTCTAATGTGGTGACAGAATGTTTTAGCCAAAAATTTGCCAAAGGGGGAGATTGTAGATGTTTTGATTGGCTGCATTTTGTGGTAAAACATTCATGTGTATTCTGTTGTCTTGACTAAGGTCATGACATGTGGTGTGTAGTGTTAAAGGTTATGCAGGTTCTGGTTGTGTAAGCTAATACATGCTGTGAGTTGGATGTCATGCTCGACGTCATGACATCAGTGTTTGACAGCAGTAGCTGCTACATTTTCTATTCTGTTTCTACTATGTTTCCTTATTTATCTCAGTCTTTATTTTGGGAAACTAAAGATTGTGCTGATTGTACATCAGTAATAGAATAAATCATGGGCTGTCTTTTTGGCACCCTGATATGTGAGAAGCAGAGAATTGAAGTGAAGAATACTGTTTGCTGTGATTTATGCAGAACAGGTACAACATCAAGATGTTCTATGGAATGTCACGACATGCTCTGTGACATCAGTATTTGACAGCAGTTACTGTTATATTTAGCTGTCACGCGCCTGCTGAGCTGGAATATAAAGATTCAGTAAGTACTCAAAAGATGCAGAATATTCTATGGAATATTATGTAATCCTATGTGGCGTAGTTTTAAAGGTCAAAGAATCAAGTCAGAATATTGAAGAATCAAATCTAAGATTGAAGTTTCAGCAGTTACTAATTTAGGAGATAAATTAGGTAACATATGATTGAAAGGCCGTGTTTGTAGCAGAAGAAATCTGCTGATTTGTAACAGCAAGGAGTGCTGCGTTTTTAAGCCCAAACCCATGCTAGGATCAGGTTATAAATAGGAATCTTTGTAGCTTGTAAACCTAACGATCATAATGTAGTCATTAGGGTTTGTTGTTTAAGTGAACCACCCAGGTTGTGGGATGGTCACTGATTTGTGCCTCGAAGCCTGTAGGTAAGAGGTTTATTTTATTCACTCAGAAGCTGTGAAGCAATGAGTGAAGATTGTGTTCTTGGAACTACTCCATTATGTATATTTAAATTGTTGGTGTTTAAGCCGTCGATGCAGTGGCTGAGTTGTTGACTGCTAGACATCATTGCTATGATTGGGAGTGGAATGGAGATATTCCATATCTAGGGAGAACCTAGGTAGAGGGGTCATTGGGTAGTGATTAAGTGAGGAGTTGTAAACTGGGAGTTTAGCTCTGAATTGATACTGCTAATAGTGGACTTCATCCCTGGCTTGGTATGCCCCCAGAGTAGGTTGATTGAACCGAACTGGGTGAACAATTCTGATGTGTTTTTTATGTTTCTGCATTGTTTATTTGTAAGTTTAGTTTGGATGTCATAACATCGTGCATGACATCAGTATGTGATTTAATGACTGTGCTAACACAGAATCTCTGCAAAGCAGATTTGTTTATGTTAACTGAACTGATATGTGATCCCAACACTTCCAGACTTCTGGATGTTAGAAGTAATAAAAAATTGGGGGATCTGTATGTACTGCCTCAGCTAAGCTGATGACAGAAAAGATGTCGTGACATTGTGTATGACATTCTGAGTCTGTCTTACCAGAATCTCAGGGTTTTATTTGTGATTGCTTAACGTATCTTGCTGTGAGTTTTAATTTTATAGGAATTCGAAGGAAATATTCGCAGCAAAAATCGTAGGTGATTCCATGGCTAATTTCGCAGGTAAGGTGGAAGAGGAAGACGAAGAAGAAAGGACACGCGGCCTTGTGTGGGTGGCTAGTCAAAAGAGAGACTCCTCTCTCCAGATCTGATTCGTTGGTCAACATACACAGGGACCCACTCTGACTCCATTATTGACTCTTTTTGAATTTAAAATTTGTATTTATTGTTTCCTATTTATTTCTTGTTGCAGGTTTCAATGACAACTAATCAATGTGGCTGAGATTTAAAACGTGAAGGGCTATGACCAACGGGACCTGGGTTCGATACCCAGCGTCCCTCCTTAATTCTTGATCAATTTTCTTGCATAGTCATACTCACAGATTCCACGCAGCATGCCTAACGACGCTCACGATAGACCAGCGCTCCTGAGCCAACGGATACTCAGCAAACAAGATCCAAAGACCACTATGATGCAGGACCATCATACTCCTTCATAAGCCAGCCACACTGAATCTCGCCTGGTTATTTTTCTATCTTACTTTTTGTTTTCTTATTTGTTTGTTTTTTTTTCTTTCTTATTTTAATTAATTCTATTTTTTATTTAGTAACCAAAGTTAGGTTTTGATTAATTTAGGTACATTAATTTAATTAATTTATTTTTAGGCTAATAATTATTTTTACGCTAATTATTTTATTTTTAGGCTAATAATTACTTTAGGCTAATTAATTTATTTTTAGGTTAATAATTATTTTTAGGCTACTTAATTTAAATTTAGATTAAACAATTTAGATTAATTACGTTCATTTAATCAATTGACTTTCCCTTGCCATGTTACTTTAGTGCAGTTAGGCTTAGTAATTACTAGTAAGTGTTGCCCATTAACCATAGATTTAGGTTTTTCCCCATAATTCTTTTAAAACACTAACTTTCTTTATTTTGCCCTCTTATTTTACTTTATTATTTATAGTTTCGCTTTTATTTGTTTACTTTACTATTTTACTATTATTACTGTAGTGTCTTGCAAGGTTATCATCTACTTAATTATTTCTTGTGGTTTTCCCGCAAGTTTTTGCCATATTATGTTACTGCTCACAGGATGTAATAGTTTAATTAGGATTTTTATTCCTACCTTTATTTTTTTGCCCTAAAGGTGTTTATTGTAACAGCGTAGAAACTTTTAATTCTGCCTTAATTTGTATGCTGTGGTTAGTAATCCTAGGGAGTGCAAGCCTTGCTAAAATTAACCTAGTATCACTCTAATTACAAGATAAAATATTTGAATATTAATCACCTGATTGTGCCACACACACACCTTTAGAGTAAACTTATTTGTTGCTTGTTGCCTTTTGAATACGATTCTAAAATAGTCAAGTCCCTAAAGTCCGAGGATACCTAAAGCAAATGTTGCCCTCAGTTCATAAATCATCATAAGATCATATGTTCCTTCGAAGTTTCCTTAACAATAATGATCTTGTCCCTCGATGTTGCCTCGGTTTAAACGATGATTGTCCCAATTGCTAAGGTATCCTCTCCGGTTGCCTAAAGATTAAATGACTATTCTATCCTTCCCTAAAGACTACCTACCCTCCATATGGTAGGGACAGTTTTATGGCGAACGATAATTTCTCGATGACCCTTAACATTCAATGAAAGGACTTCCTACCCTATCATGGTATGGATAGCCTTTTCAAACCGAAAAGCTAAAAGAACAATTTTTCTAACTTAGAGTAGGTGATCCTGATTGCTTACTCTTTTCAAATTCAAAACTCTTTTTCCCACTCATTTTCAAATACTTTCAAAAACAAGGCTACACTTATTTACAAGCTAAAGTCCTTAACAAAGTTTTTACTATTCACACACTACACTTCAAACATTTTGAAAACAAAGTGAGCTAAGCAATTAAGAGCCCATGGATAACCATGGATACAAAGGGTGCTTACACCTTCCCTTTGTATAACCTACCCCCCGAACTCAATCTCTTTCAAAAGGTCTTTCCTGTTCTTTTTGCCTTTCCAATTGGATAAAATAAAAGTCGGTGGCGACTCTTGCTATCCGCAACATTTTTAAAAGTCAGTTCTCCCACCGTATTACACCAGGTAATCAAGGCTGAAATTGACCCTCTTGCCATTTACACTGTACGCACAAACTGTTAGTATGCCAACCAGGAACATATAAATATGAAAAAAAGAATTAATGGTGGAAAAGTAAAAAAAAGAATCAGCCTGGCCCCCACAACTATGGAACGAACCAATCAGGGGGAGAGAGATAAGCTGGTTTCGTTGACCAGCAAATGGTAATATCTGAAACTGCCACACGAGCACGTGACTGAGTCAAAGAAAGAGACTCACCGGCGCAGTGACGAAGCCGATCATCGTTTCCGGCGGGATCGACAGCCACAACCTGAAAACTCAACGAAAATCATAGCAAAAACAGCCCAGATATACTAAATCAAATGCTGCGAACACAATGGCATGGTTAGTTTTTAGTAATATCGCCTGTAACAGTGACAACACAGAGGTACAAGTCTCATGCCCTAATAATTATGAATAGCCATATATGCGTTAGAGCTCCAACATAATGGTTCAAAACTTCTCTAATCTGTACCAGGAACTTAAATACATGGTAAGTTTGGATTAAAACAAGCTAATATGAAAGATACAAAAAACCATAACATGAATGAAGATGATGAACACGTGAAGTATGTTTCAGACGTTATAGGACTTAGCTCTTGGTCCATTCTTACCTATTAACACCCCACGAATGAATTGATATGGTTTTCTTGGATTGAAACTCCCTTGAATTGGTTATACGATTTTTAAACTTTCTTTGAACTTTGCTATCTTAGAAACCCTAATCTCTAGCCTCCAATTTCTCTCCTTTGGTGCTGAACGAAGTGAATATATATAGAGGGGAGTTTTAGGTCAAGAATTTATGGCATGAGACTGTGTTTTGATAAATAAAGAATTTGATTTTCCAATTGTACCAAAACTTTCTATTATTGACTCAAACTTTTTTCCATACTTCTTTAACGTGTTATTGGACATTATGATGTGAATTGGTCTTGATTCAATGAATGGAAGATTTTGTATAATTTGATTTGATTTATTTTTTAATTTGATTTGATTTAGATTGAATTTAAATGAATAAATCCAAAAATAAATGTAATAAAATCATAAAATAATTATCAAATGACCTTTGTGACTTTAATAAGCTTATTATCACGTGGAACATCCAAAACCCTAGGCCGGTTACTTAAAAATACAAAATTCCTCACTTAGGTTTTCATGCATTTTCTCAAAATCGACCAACTTGTACAAGCCATAACTCATTCAATATTTATCATATGGGGATGATCTAGGACTTTTTGGAAAACCCAAGATGCCCTCTACAAGCCACTTTAGAACACTTTTTGAATTTGAGAATTTTATCTTGAAGATATGGCTCCTGAGAAAAAAATAGCTTCTTGCGAGCTTCTAGAAGGACCTGAAATGTTTTGGCTCATACCTCTCAAATGGTGCATTTCTTGACTTTGGACCCAACATCAAAGTTGTAGATAATGGAATTTTCTTGAGAATGTGATTTTGTTGGGGAATTTATGATAAAGTATGAGAGAGATATGATCAGTCAAAGTTGGGTTGACTTTCTCCTAGAAACCCTAATTTAGTTTGGATGATTTCTGAGCTTTCCTTGATTAATCATGATCAACCCTTGATCAAATGATGAATGAAACTTCAAAATATTGATGTTGACCAAAAATCAGGAGTTTTGACTTTGATTTGACCATAGTTGACTTTTAGGTCAAACTAGTCGACTGTGGATCATTTGAGCAGTTGAATGAGCAATCTTATGAGTTAGGGCTTGAAAATTGGCATGAGGATACTCTGAAGCATATGGGATGCCATGAAGTCCATCTGGGGAATCAGAGACTGATTTTACCTGGAGAAGAGCAAAACCCTAGTTGGAGGCTTGTTGCTTTGGAGACAGGTAAGTGTGCCCAATCGTGCATAATCTCGAGCAATTGAAAGTCGGGTGAGTCAAATTATCTTTAAATATGATGGGAGAATTTTGGGGTATGACACTCTTAAGTCTAGAATTTGAAATATATCATTTACACTTAGCTTGTGTTGAAGCACTCATACTGTAAACAAACTCTGATTTAAACGGTTGTTTGATTGTGCCTCTAGAGACCTCTTGGTCAGTAGTATTGGGAAGTTTAGGACTAGAGAGTCTTAAAAGTTGTTAGTCACATGTGGTTTCCTGTGTAGAGTTAGTCACTGGCGGTTGCCCGTGTAGTGTTAGTCACTTGCGGTTGTTTGTGCAGAGCCAGTCACTCGCGGGTAGCTTGTGCAGAGTTGTTAGTCACTTGCTTGTAGCTTGTGCATTGTATTGTGAATCATCGGCGGTTTCCCGTGAAATTGTAATCAGTTTGGTTATAGTGGATTAAGACCTCGATTGAGAGAGGCGAAATCACCTTGGGGGGTGGACTAGACTAGCTTGGGAATCTCTCAAGTGAACTATTATTAACATACCTTGTTCTTTCCTTCTTGCACTTTATAGTTATTATCAAGAGTAAAGAGTTTGTTTTCTAAAGAGGGGAGTTATTTTTTATTAAAGTTTTGTTTGTTAAGAACCCCATTCAAACCCATATTTCTAGTGTTTTTCACACCTTCAGATGGCATCAGAGCTCCTGTTTGGAGTCGCCATCCTTTTGTCTCTGTTCCGATCGGGATGACCAGTCGGCAGATAGATGAGACCTTTCCAGAGTCAGACTGGAGCTACGCCGACATATACATCAGTTGGTTCTTCACTGTGTCACACCCCTACATGATCCCTACTGCTACGGGATCACCGCCCAGACTAGCTCATCAGGAGATATTGCAGACTCATCAGTCTCTGTTGGACCACACTCCGGATGTGCTTCCTCGCTGTCGTGAGATACTTGAGTTCGTGCGGGCAGGCGTTGACAATGGTTTCTTACCTGAGGTGTCTGGCAAAGGCGTATACAGGATGATATCATGAGGGTGGCAGATGGGTTATTTTTGTACCGTAGACATCATTCCAGGACAGGTGGGGTAGTTGACAGTAGAGGCAGAGTTGCAGGCAGACGAAGTGGTGGACACAGAGGAGACGTTAGAGGTAGAGAAGAGGATGTGGATGTTGTTAGGCATACACAATATGGATTGTGTTGATTATTTTGATGTCTATATTTTTGTTATTGTCATACCCCAAAATTTTCCCATTATATTTCAAGATAGTTTGGCTCAGGTAGTCTCCACGGGCTCATACATTCCCTAATTGCAAGCATGTTCACTCTCGTCCTAAGCAATGAAGACCAAAATTAGGGTTTGGATTTAATCAAGGAAAATGGGACCTCTTACACCTCAAGTAGACTTAATGGCTTCCTATATGCTTCAAAGAATCGCCATACCAATTTTCAAGCCTTGATTTCCAAAGTTGCTTAGTCAATTGCTCAAAAGGTCAACAGTCGACTATGCTAGGTTAAATATCAATTATGGTCAACTTACAATCAAAACTCTTGATTTTTGGTCAACATCAACATTTTGAAGTTATATTCATCATTTGATCAAGGGTTGGTCATAATTCATCAGGAAAAGCTCCAAAGTTGACAAAACTCAAAAGTTTCTAATTAGGGTTTTAAACTAAAAGTCAACCCAACTTTGACTGGCCATAAGTCTCTCATACTTTATCATAAATTCCCCAAAAAAAGCTCATTCTCAAGGAAATTTAATTCTCTACAACTTTTATGTTGGACCCAAGACCAAGAAATGCACCATTTGAGAGATATGAGCCAAAACATTACAGGTCCTTTAAAGGTCCACAAAAAGCTGTTTTATGCCAGGGGAAATAACTTTAAGATAAAATCTCCAAATGCAAAAAAGATTCCAAAGTGGGATGTAGAGGACATCTTGGGCTTTCTAGAAAGTATTGGATCATCTCCATATGATAAAAATTGAGGGAGTTATGATTGGTGCAAGTTGAGCAAAATTTGAGAAATGCATTAAAGCCTTAATTGACAGATTTCATGTTTCTGAGTAATGGGCCATTACTTTTGGATTACCTACCAAAATTTAAGCTAAGAAATGGCCCATAATCCAACTCTCACTTATTTTATGATTTTATTTAAATTATATTCGATTTTATTCATTTAAAATCATTTTAATTTAAAGTAAAATCATAATAAGAGAATATTCTATGAATTATTCTCCTCATCTAATCAAATTCAAACATCATCTAAGAGCCAATAATAAATGGAAAAAATGCATAAAATAGGTTTGGACTTGAAATAGAAAGTTTGGACACAAAATCAAACCAAATTTTTCAATCAAAACTTATGATTTCTTTCCAAACTCAGTAACCTAATCCTTTCCCTTATAATTGCAGAAGCATTCTATGAGCAGGAGAGGACGAAAAAATTGGAGCAAGTGCTAGGGTTTCAAGAGTGCAAAGTTTTCAAGAAAAGCTAAAAAATCGTGTGGCCAATCCAAGAGAGTTTCAGAGCAAGGCATTCCTCCTAATCCATTCCTAAGGTAGTAATGGGTAAGAACACGCTCATAATTGGTATTCATGTTGCTTGGAAATGTGTAACATATTCATTCATATTTTGAAATTATCGTATTGCATTTTCCCATGCGTTTTAACGTAATTTGTTTATGTATATGAGCTCCCAGGGACATTTAGAGGAGGTTTGGATCGATGTAATCAAGCTTTGACGTAAGGAATAAGAATCACCATGGTTAGGGAATGGAAACGTGAAGTTTCGTTTTGGTACCTCTAGGCCAGTTCGATCTAAATGAACACCACCATCATGTTCGTAGCATCTCAATTAGGGGACCTGGGCAGTTTTGTTCTTGAATTAACGTGTTTTTTAGTGTTTCTTTTTTTCCAGAAATTGCTACAAAATGACCCCTTAACTCTTAATTAACCTAAAATTAACCTTAACTATTAATTATCAAAATAACCATTAGGATTAGTTTTTGACTAATTATTTTTATTAGTCAATTTAATTTTAATTAATTAGGCTTTGATTTAGCCATTTTATTTAAAATCATTAAAAAACACCAAAAATAATTTTCCTTTTTAGGTTTTTCCTTGTTAATTAATTTAGTAAATTCTAGGTTATAATTTTAATAATTATGATTAGAATTTAGGTTAATTAGGACTTAATCTATTTATGATGTAATTTAATCAGGCCATTAATTTAGAATCAGGTTAACTTATGATTAGTTTAATAATTAAATAATTTAGATTTTTTTCACTTAAAACCCTATTTCCTTCCAAACTCAAACTTCTCGCGATTCTCTTCTCATCTCAAAATTCTCAATGATTGTCGCATGATTGTGTATTTATTTGTTTAAATTATTTCATGTATATTTAAATATTAGAAATCGATGTATAGGTCGCATGGGTATTTTTGTAATAGCGTAGGATTTAATCTCCGCATTTTAATTTCCGCAAATATAAACTGCTTAGATGTATGGCTAATAGGATTGTATGATAAGATTAATATTAACCGTTAGATCACTAACATCAAGATTAAATATCTGAACATAACACACGTGATTGCTGCACACATTCACCTCTACGGTTTCCCCTCTTATGTTGCCTTTTCGATCAAAATAGTCAAGTCCCTCGAGCATAGGGATGCCTTAGCCTATGCTGCCTTCGATTCAAAATCACCATGTCCCTCCGATTTAAAGATCATAGTCCCTTAGATATCGCCTTCGGTATAAATGATCTTGTCCCTCGATTAAATGGTGATAGTCCCTCCGATGGTTAAGGTATCCTTACTGGTTGCCTTTATGACTATTCATATCTCATAGGACTTCCTACCCTATTTATGGTATGGATATCCCCTATGACGATTTGATGACCCTTCGATGACCCGCACATCCAATGTGTAGGACTACCTGCCCTTATATGGTATGGATAGTACTATCGCTCAAGGAAAGTCTTTAGAATAGGAAAGACCTTACAACTTAGGGTAGGTAACTCTTAAGTGCTTGCTCACAATCAAACATTCAAATGCTTTTCCACCCCGTTTTTTAACATTGTCTTTTTAGACATTCTCAAAAATAAAATTGTTTTTCTAAACACACACGACACCTTTCAAACATTTCAAACAAACAAGTGAGCTAAGCAAACTAAGAGCCCATGGATAACCATGGATACAAAGGGTGCTTACACCCTCCCTTTGTATAACCTACCCCCGAACTCAATCTCTTTCAAAGAAGGTCTCTCCTGTTCTTTTATACCTTTCCTAATTGGATAAAATAAAAGTCGGTGGCGACTCTTGCTCACTGCAACATTTGTTTACGAAATAAAATAAAAGTCAGTTCTCCCACCGTATTACAGAGCAGGCGACTCTGCTGGGGACAATTATAAAAGAGGGGTTACCTTTGAGTTTAGTTCACTTTACTATTCATTTGTATGACTTGTTTGATTTATCTTTAAAGGTATTGCTTGGGTATTTGCTTGTGTGAAAGATCCTACACCCGGATCTAGTGTACCTTAGGTAAGTGGCAATAGACCAAGAAGACTGTACGGCTCGTCTCGATATGGTTGATCTCGTGGCCACCGTTAGTGCGACACTTTGGTTTATTCTGATGGCCCTTGAGCATGATCGAGGAGACATTAGGCTACCATGTAGTGTCATTAAGCACTAATTTTCCCTTAGAACCCTAGTTAAACTTGACTTTGGCCTATTAAGAAGTAGCGAGATGGCTGGCTTTGGATTCTTGGCCGAAGCTGGTTGATACTCGAAGCTACCCTCATTGAGATCAATCTTTCAAGATGTTTTTTATCAACCGCTCGAGTGTTGACTAAGATAATGCTTTTGAGAAAGATTTGTGATATGCGATTCCCTAGAACCCGATCTTTATCTAGGACAGGTTGAACCAACTAAACTTCAGTGGGGAGGGTACTTACCCTTGGACCTCATGCAAGCCTTTACACCTAGGGACACTTGTGTGACTTGCTTGTGTGTGTTGCTAACCCTTTGATTTCCTTGCAGGTTTTTGTTTGTCATTACTATCTTACGCTTTGCCAGATGCACTACATTCGCATAACATCATAACATCATGACATCATAACATAGTATGTTAACTAACCCTTTCAAGGATCTTAGGAATTTTGGGCGCACGATTTCAGGTGCCATTATCAAGGACTGAATTCCTATCAAGGGGCAAAAGGATTTACTTTCCTCTGGCCAGATGCCTCTCAATTCAGAGGCACAATACCTATCTAGGGGCAAGAGGATTTATTTTCCTCTAGCCATGTACCTTCAAGTCCAGAAGTACCTGTATCCCGAATCAGAGGCGATGACCCACTGGATATGGTGAGCTTAATTCTCATAGAAGGATGTCCAAAACGAAGGTTCTTCCGTCAAAGATGCAACCAACTCATTTTCTAATGTTGAGAACTAGATTCCCTAAAGATCCTTGAAAATGTTGCATTTGCATTCATAACATCACATAGCAGGTTTCTTACGGCGGATTTCTCACCTCTTCGCTGTTTATTTCAGCATCATGAATCTCGAGCAATCAGTCAAAGACCTTCAAGCCCAGAATGCCCAGTTTCAAGATCTAATTCTGAACTTGTCCAAGGGGCAAGATGAGCTGAAAGCACTCCTGACCAAGAAGGAGAAAAAGTCCAGAAGATCTTTGGGTGTCCTTAATATGGGAAGAAGATTCCGAGGTCCACTCAAGAAGGCTGAGGAAGTCAAGGTTCCCGAAGACAATGTTCAAGATGACGATGCTAGCATCAAAACTGATACGAAAAGTAACCACGATTCTGTCAAGCCCGCCGAGGAAGAAGAGGACTACTACTATGAGGACGAACATTCTGATGACAAATACAAGATGCTGGAAGAACACATGAAAGCTATGGAGATTCAGAAAGTACCCAGCCTGGATTTTGAAGAACATGGACTTATCTCAGGGGTTGTTATCCCTCCAAAGTTCAAGACTCCAACTTTTTCTAAGTATGATGGAGTCTCTTGTCCTAAGCTGCACTTGAAATCATATGTGAGGAAGATTCAGCCTCACACCGCTGACAAGATTCTATGGATTCACTTCTTCCAAGAGAGTTTGTCTGGAACTCAACTCGAATGGTTCTATCAACTGGAGGGTGCCAATATCCGTACTTGGGAAGACTTGGCTGTTGCTTTCTATAAGTAATACCAATACAATGCTGATCTCGCGCCAACCCACATGCAACTACAAAGCATGTCTATGGGTTCTAACGAAAGCTTCAAGGAGTACGCCCAGAAATGGAAAGATCTGGCAGGAAGAGTTCAACCTCCGTTGGCCGACAGAGAGTTGGTTTACATGTTTATGAGTACACTGACAGGTCCTTTCTACAGCCATCTGCTTGGAAGGTCCTCACCTGGTTTCACCGACCTCATACTGATTGGGGAGCGTGTTGAAAGTGGTATCCGAAGCGGAAAAATTCAGGTGGCTACACCTTCTGGTGCTCAATCGGAGTTTGGTAACTCTACTGCCTCCATATTCAGCTCCAGCTAACCCCGCTCCTGGGTACAAGCATCATGCAAGATGTGCCTATCATTCAAACAGTCCTGGTCATGATACAGAAGATTGTGGGCTGTTGAAGCATAAAATTCAAGACTTGATTGATGAAGGGGTCGTTGAATTCGGCCATCCAAAAGAGCCTCATAAAGGCTAATGCAATGGATTCCTAGAAGGATGGCTTTTAGACCATTAGTTTTACTTGCATTCGTAATTCCTTTCCCGTTTGTTTAAACATTCGTCTTACGACTGACATTAGTTGTTTTTATAATAATCATTAATGCATTGCATACGTTTGTCTTGAATTATTCTATGTCTTCTTATTATATTAAAAATTTGTTTTTACTTTGTTTTCTTTATGATATTCAACTCTCGCTAAAGCGTGAACCTTTTGAGGGAGGATGACGAAAACGATACCGCAACCTTGTACAATATGCTTTTGAACAGACTGTGCTGACGATGTACAAGCATTGTTTCGATTCCTAAACAGTGGAGATATAAGGATGTTTATCCCTAGTCAAACCCTTTGAGACTAAGGAGTGGTAGTTTTCTTTCTTGTACAATTTATAACCCTTAATCATAACCTGGGGTAGGGTAGTTACTCAGCTAACTCAATTATGCTGGTAGTTCTTTTACAAGATCGGTGGTGAGATCTAGTAATCGTTAAAAATCAGGCAGTTAATATCCATCAAAAGAAAAAATGGTTAAGTCAAAACCTATAAAGGAGACTTAGGCAAAATTTAGACATCCCGCTGACAGTAATCTCAAAATAAACAGTTCAGGCAAAAGTTAGGGATAACCAAATTCAAAAGAGGTCACTACAAATCCTTGACAAGAAATATTACAAGAAAAAGGAGATAGATGACTGCCTTTTAAACAAACTTCAGGTTTTTGAACCGTCACCAATGTCGATGTTATAATTCCAAAATCTTTTGGAGCACGAACGCACAGTTAGCTGAGCATAAGATCGAAGAACATCACAAAGATTGGGATGGGCACCAATAAAACCTTGAGCCATTATCCTTTGTTTCTTAAAACTATGAACCAAGCCACGTTACAACCTTTGAAAGTCCTAACTGAAGCATGGTTAGCTCGAAAGCATAGTGTTACCAAAGGTATCCTGACTCCTTAAGGTTTACTATAAATCCTGAGTTGATATCATGTTTTTACAAATATCGCTTCTTACATCTTTTGTTTTACTAAAAAGTTTTTAAACTTCAAGACAGACATATGCATTGCATTTTTATGAGTGTCATTATAAAATGACATCAGGAAGAATCGACATGGGGTATGACTAATGACTAAAAGTCCTCCCGACAGATAAAGTTGGAGAGACGTCTCGTACGCCTGACTCAGTCGGCTGAAAAGCTTGTATATATAAGGGACATGACATATTATTACCCACCTACCAGTGGAAATCTAGTCACAATTTATAGAATCTCTCAAAGGCGTTGAACCACCAGAAAGGCTAAGACATCACTTGAGACGTGTTGCATTAGTCACAAATTTCAGCAAGAGCTGTTTAGCTACTAGCATTAGATGGTGTCAGTATCTGTCTCTCATTCAAAGTTCTAATTCTAGTAATCTCAAGCATCAAGCTTACCAGGTTACCGAATCCAGGGGCACATAGACTCCCACAAGCGAAGGACCATATATGGTTAAAAATTGTTTTCCAACAGCAAGTACTCAAAGACATGGGACAATGAAAAATTGAAATCTCTGAGAATCTTCCCCACAGAGAAGTGTTCACAACATATCCCCATATAGCAATCCTCAAGAAGTTATCTTTAAATAATTCCTTCCTAACAAAGACTTGGTTCCCCAACGGAGTTTACATCTTCGACAATCCTGGTTCTCCGACACAATCTTTTTCTCCAACAGGGTTTGTTCAAACCCACTCTCCATTAAAGGTTGACACTCACAGATGAGCTTGGTCAGATAATACATTAGAAGAATATTCTTCTCTCATGTCCCCGGTCAGGACACATCAGGATCAGATCACTCAAGTTACTCTCATCCCCAAGTGAAGATCAAAAATCCCCAAATGGATATCCACGAATGGAAGACAGGGATTCTCAATCCTCTTATCATCATCTCTAGCAACACAAAGAGATTTATTTTCTCAACCAGCAATTGATATACCGAGTTACCAATATGCTTCGACTATATAGTCCATCCATGCATCATTCATAATACATGCATAACATACAGTACTCTCGTCTATTTCGAGAACCTCATCACATGCATCATGACATTGCATAAAACTAATATTGCCTTTTCAGGTCATTTCATAATCAAAATAATATTTTCATCCAGATATGGTGCAAAGACGATCGTATCAACGATTCAATCTTAACGCTCATTCAAGACACAAATACAATTCTGATGCTTCATTCCAGGTCTTTCTTCAAAGATAATTCAGAAACAATCAAAGAACTTCTCATCCTTTATAGGAACCTTTCTAGGTAGTCTTCTCTAAGACGTTTCTTATCCTTTCTAGGAACCTTTTTAGGTAGTATTCTTTAAGAAATCTCTTATCCTTTCTAGGAACCTTTCTAGGTAGTCTTGTTTAAGACATATCATATCCTTTCTAGGAACCTTTCTAGGTAGTCTTGTTTAAGACATATCATATCCTTTCTAGGAATCTTTCTAGGTAGTCTTATTTAAGATGTTTCATGTCCTTTCTAGGAGCCTTTCTAGGTAGTCTTCTTTAAGACGTATCATGTTAGAACAAGATTTGTTCTGATCAATATTCTTAGTTTTGATGATAACAAGGATATGAATTTTGGATGAGATAATGTGGTACTCTAATACATTGCAATTTCCCTTTCAGGAAATATATAAAGAGTATGCACAAATCAGCGCTCAGAAGCTTTGACTCAGAAGGTTCAGCGTGCAACATCAGAACATGGTCTGGCAAGACATCAGAAGATGGTCAAAGCAGAATCAGAACATGGGTCTATGGAAGCATCAGAAGAACTTGAGTTCAGAAGCAGAAGCACTGAAGTTCTCATGGTATCACGCTCAGAAGCACTTCAAGGTCAGAAGACAAGAAGATACTCTGCACCAAGCTGTTTGACTCTGATGATATTCAAACGTTGTATACACAAACATCAGATCAGAAGCAAGTACAAGATGGCAGGCTACGCTGACTGACAAAAGGAACGTTAGAAGCTATTAAAGGCAACGTCAGTAGACACGGCGTAAGCAAGGCTCGAGGTAGTTGACAAAAGAGTGAAACATTAAATGCAATGCTGTACGGAATACGCAATGCATTAAATGCTCCCAACGGTCATCTTCTCAAGTGCCTATAAATATGAAGTTCTGATGAGAAGCAAGGTTACCGATTCTGACGAATTCTGTGAATACTAACTTGCTGAAACACTGTTCAAATCAAAGCTCACAAACTTCATCTTCATCAAAGCTCACTACATTGTTGTTGTAATATATTAGTGAGATTAAGCTTAAACTTTAAGAGAAATATCACTGTTGTGATTATAGCTTTTCAGAAGCATTGTAA